>NW_009953929.1:1463398-1485779 GCF_000747805.2 Chaetura pelagica | reverse complement strand
CCTGCTGAAACACCAGGCTCTCAAGCAAATGTGTCCCATGTGCTCGCATCCTCTGTGAACTGGGCCCAGCTGGGGATACACACCACACAGCACACCCACACACTGCTCCCAAGGTCACTCAGCAAACATGTGGGACGAACAACCAAACGCGACATTTGAATGTGGTGAGTCACATCACAGTTTTCAAGCCACGGGTTCGCAGCACAAAGAACACAAGTTTCATGATTTTCAAGGCTTGACCCATCCTAAACAAGCTATTAGGATGACCCCTTCCAACCCTTCTGAACTGCCCATGAGAGGGAAGACACGTTTTCCTGATGTGTCATAGGCATCTACAGACACGTGTCACTAAAGCTGACTGGGAATCTGCAAAGCTCTTGTCCCACAGAGATAGTTCATTATCTGCTAAGATACCACCAAATAATCTCATTGAGCTTAAAAATTCCTCCACCATAACAGCCTAACTGCTTTGTACTGTGACAGGATATTCCAGTCCACATAAGATAAAAACATTTGTAAATGTAGGCTATAAGAAAACAATAAACACACCTTCCAGCCACAGAAGCAGCACTTGAAGCAATGTTTGCCTCCCTTCCATCTTCTGAGAACAAATAGGAGCTGTGGGAGAAGAACTCAAACTCCTGAGGGCACTAATAAGCCTTAACTGCTCTTACCAGCCTCACCTGGCCCCCCCCCCAACACTTGTGCCCTTGACCCATTAGCTTCCCTGCCCCTTGGTTGGGGCCATTGATCTCTGACCACACCACAAGGACAAGCCCCAACAGCTGGCTGGGGATGTCCCAGACCCTGAGTCCAGCACCCACAGCCTGGCTCAGAGCTGGGCAGGGACCAGAGGTCCCAGCCAGGGCTACACTGGGGGACTGGCAGGGATGGGGAAAGCCCCTGGGAGGCTGGGTGGGAAAATTAAAGGTGATTAGTGCCCTGGGGTCCTGGAAGGAGAAAACCAGCTGTGGCCTCTGGAGGACAAAAATGAAAGAGGAAAGGATCTCATCTGTTGAGATTGTCTCTGAGTCACATGTCTTAGTTAAATTCCTCTGTTGAGACAGATCCCATTAAAATTGCCCTTTGACTAGCTTGTTATTCTAGCCTTCTCTTGAAATAAAATGTAAAAAATATTTTAAAAATAAAAAAATAAAATAAAAAAAAAAGCAAAACTAAAGAAATCTTGAGGAATCTTTGTGATGCACCTGTAAGTGGTGTATCCAGCAGGGTTTGTACTTCTAATCAGGCAGGGAAATCAGCT
Source organism: Chaetura pelagica (assembly GCF_000747805.2). Classification (NCBI taxonomy): domain Eukaryota; kingdom Metazoa; phylum Chordata; class Aves; order Apodiformes; family Apodidae; genus Chaetura; species Chaetura pelagica. Next base: position 1,484,515 of record NW_009953929.1, on the reverse strand, counting down.
ACACACTGCTAGCAGGGTAGTTAAATTCCTCTGTTGAGACAGATCCCATTAAAATTGCCCTTTGACTAGCTTGTTATTCTAGCCTTCTCTTGAAATAAAATGTAAAAAATATTTTAAAAATAAAAAAATAAAATAAAAAAAAAAAAGCAAAACTAAAGAAATCTTGAGGAATCTTTGTGATGCACCTGTAAGTGGTGTATCCAGCAGGGTTTGTACTTCTAATCAGGCAGGGAAATCAGCTACACACTGCTAGCAGGGAAATGCATTTAGTGCAATTTGACACTTCTGCAGAGCCACGGGATGGGGTAGTTTCAGGTGGGGTAGTGTCAGTGGTCTGGCAGCTCATAAGGCAAATCCTGTGCATTTACTCACTGAATTGACGATATCTCCAGGGCAAGCTGCTGCTTTTCTCTGCCCTATATTTGCTTACAGAAAAGTCTTGGAACTGCAGATTATTCTGGTTCTTCCATTCTCTCTGTCAACCAGCAACTAAAGCAAGCAGCCAATTTCATTTAAAGATGGATAGCCAGAATATTACACATTTTCATTCAAACATCAGCACATCCTAACATACACAGGAATTAGACTTCAATAGCTGGGCATTAACCTGCAACAAATCTGAGGTAGCAAATAGTAGATAGCAATTAGTATGTAAACTCAAGCAGACACCCTTGTGCACATGGGGATAATAAGGCACCTGCTACCTCCAACTAAGGCTAAAACTGTAATAGTTTCCTTGAAGACATTCACATGCAAAACTTCCAAACTGATGATCTCTGAACCACCCCAGTAGCTCAATGAACGTTTTACATCACATACTGACCTGTTAGTGTTTGCTGTGGTGATAAGATGGTTCTGCTCCTGACACATACAGATGATCTCTGTATCTCATGAACTATCAAGGACAGAGCAGGGGCTGTTTGTTTAAGCTGCAGCCTACTTCTGTTGGCTCTAGTTCAACTTCCCAGTTTCTCTAGTGATCAGATGACTTAGTTGAAAGAATGAGGTGTTTCAAAGTCTCAAAAAGAGATGGCCAAACCAAGAAGACTCCTTTTTGTCCTGATCACCACAGCTTCACATTAAGCTAGAAGGGCCCAGCACTTGTGTATGAGACCTCAAAATGCAGCATGTTGTAAAATGAGATCAGACTTCCAAACTCTTTTTCTCACACTTCTGCACCACCACCAATTCACGCCCATGGGGTCCACCTCTTCACAGGTCACAGATGCCCTGCCGAATCCTCTTTCCAGATCTGGCAGCTCAGACCAGTGTCTTCCTTTCCTAAGCCAAGATGAGATGGAGTGTCTTTGTCCTTTATACAGGGATGCAGAGTACATAACCCAGCATGTAGGGTCCTGTTTGCTTTGCCACCATGCTCTGGGCCATTCTGCCTCTTCTTCCCAGGTTGATAGTGTGCAGGCAGGCCCTGCAGGGATGGAACACTCATCTTACAATCTGCTTGTGAAGATTCCATTCAGTCTCAACTGTACCTGTCATGGGGTAACTTTTCAGCTGTTTTCTGTATAAGTCAGATTGGACAGGGGAGAGAAGTACTAACATGCCCAGTATTTTCATCATTCTTTTGTCCTTTCTTCCTTTTATTTTTCCTGATAAGAACAGATTGATAAGCAAATGAGCAAAATTGCAGAGACCATTGTCAGCAATCTCCCCTTCCCAAACTCATCAAAAAGTCTTCATTTAACAGTTGTTGTTTCATAAGATTTTTCCCCAGACACTCCATCCACTGCACCTTCCCCAGTACTAGCAGCTACTGAGAAAAAGATATGACATATTCTCATCAAAAGTCTTAGGTCTGTTTCCAGTTAAGGGTGCAGTAAAATAACATGTAATTTATAAAATCAGATGGAAAAACCCAAAGAACAATTTAAAGACATGCTGGTTCCTTCTCAGAAAAATAAATGTCATTTTAGCCCCACCTTTTCTTCTACACAGAGGACAGCCTGAGAAGAGGTCAAATGGTTCTGTCTGTCTCATGGGCTGAGTATTTCCCATACACTTGCACTAGAAAAGTTTGTAGTAGCTGGCAGCACCTTTATGAAGCACATTGAAGCTTTGACTGAGATACAATTATTGTCTTCAGGTAGTTTTTAAGTATTAACACAGTTGCCACATGACTAATACCTGCCTAAAGTCCATTGCCTACATAACCCATGTCACCCAAACTGCGTACTGGGTTGCTCTGTCTCATCTCTCTGGTTACCACATCTCTTCTCCCAGACTGAGAGCTCTATGAGGTAAAAGCTGCTTCTACCTCTTCCTTTAGTAGCTAGCAAATGAGGCCCCACCATGACAGACTCATCAGAGTAGCTGCTTTTAGTCAAAAAGATTATTTACAAATTTAAATAAGTTCATGCTCCCTCATCAAAGTAAGCAAAACCAACATGGCTTTGACATGAAACACAGTTGTTTCAACAAAACATTTGCTTCTCATAGACAGCAAAAGAAAGAGAGGTTGGGAATTTAATTCCCTGATTAAATCCAAGAAGCAATGAATGCAGGCTGATTTCTACCCAGACCCCAAGGGAATCCAAATATATTATGAGAGCATTCTGGCTGTCAGGCTACAGGAGAGCCAAATCTTACTGTGTCATGATGTTATCATACAATTTTATACAAGTGTCAGTCACCAGAGCAGGAACTGAGATCTTGCCTCTCACATTTGTTAATCACTGGGCTGAAGAGTATTTGCTTTCTCTTTTTCTCTCAGAAAATATATATTTTATACTGTGGGGACACAAGTCCAGTGGGAGAAATTGTGCGTGTACTCTCCTTTCATCCTAAAATACTCATAAACTCTGGTAATGCAGTGGAATTGAATTATCCAGCTCCACCCACTGGAAATGGGTGAGGGATTACCAGTTTCTGGGCAAATGCATTAACCCCTCAGTATTCCCTGTAAAAGGGAAAAATTTCTGTTACAAAAATAAATAATAATAATAATAATAATAATAATAATAATAATAATATATGCCAGAAGTAACTAGTTAGAAACTTTGACCTGAATTCATAAATAGTTTCAGGATGACCTAATTTTAATTTTCCCAACAAAATTACTATCCACAAGAATTTTTTCTTGCAGGCTGGTTGGCTTGCCTGGGATACCTCACTACAGGCATTGAATAACAGTAAACATAAGATGGTAAGAAAAGACCTCACTAAGGGCTTCCTTAGTGCATACTTAGAAAGCCACAGTCTGGTTTTCTATAGACTGGCCATCTCCTCAAAATTATCACAGTGAGGAAAACAGCAGAGAAAATGACCACAGTCATCCTCAAAAACTACATTCTCACAAATGAAAGGTTACAAAATGCCTCACAGAATTGCCCTTTTCAGAAGTCACTGGAAATACTGTAACTCCTGAGACTAGAGGAAGACACAGTATCACCCTTGGACACAAAATAAAATGAAAGGGCACCTAATTAGAGGTTTCACAAATACCAAGGAAAAACTTGCAGCAGACCTCAGTCTGTGGGAAGGAATGGTTTTTGATTACCCTGTGCTGGAGACCAACATGGGGATCACCACACAGGCCAGGCACATCCCTCCTCTGCCTCCATGGGCACAGACACCAGTCAACAAAACCCTTATATCTGGGAGGCATTCACCAAACTTCTCCTTCCTTGTTTTCATCCTTCAAAAAGGAGCTTTGTGAAAGAGAAGCAGACGTGAGAGGTATTTGTGTTAAAGATGCAGCAATGGTACAATGCCCATTGGGTAAATGGACACCTCTTTCACCAAGGGCTGGAAGGCGAACGCCATCAGTCAGTGGGGCTTGGCAAGCCCAGCAACCTGAGGCCTCGCTCAGGCCAGGGATGTGTAATTAAACAACAAAAGGTTCCAGGCCGTGGCTGCCAGGGAGTAATAACGCGCCTAAGGGGCTATGAAAAATCACAAAGCTGTGAACAACAGTACCTGAGAGGGGAATTAGGGAGGAAACAGCAGGGTTTGTTCCTCTCCTGCTCAGCCTGTCAGCCGATGGGCCCACCTGGGCCCCGCACCCCGGCGGGACCCTCCTCAGCCTCGGGGGCTCCAGTGCTGCCCCTCAACACGACCCCCCACAGGAACCCCTCAGAGACACCCCCGGGGCCTGCGAGCCCTCCAGGGCACTGACAGCCTGTCATGGAGCTGCTGCCTCTCCCAGCCTTGCTCGCAGGCAGCAATGCCCTTGTTATGGCTTTTATCACCTGGTGGTTTATTCTGAGTGACTTTCATTAAGAGAGAGTTCCTCAATAACTGCCGGTCATTCCATGCACGTAAACAAAAACAGCTTGTGGGCCACACAGAAACACTGTGTGAAGGCAACTGTGTGGCCATGACACATGTCTGCCCTGTCTCTGTCATGGTTATCTTCATTCCCAGAAGAATCATCCCCCATGGTGAGTGAAAGGGGGTGCTGGGAGCCCCAGGGCCCCAGCCTGCCCCACACTGGGCAGGGTTCAGTGTCAGGGCAGCCTGATCCCTGCCCTGCTGAGCCAGGGCAGACTGGGGAGAAAAGTACCAAAAAAAAGCATCTTTGACAGACAAGTTCAAAGCAGGCTGCAGCTTAACCCACCACATCTGTGACTGAAAGTGAGGAAATGGTGGTGAAATGGACAAAGAAAAGCCCAAACAGGTTCAGTGTGAGGAGACTCCACCAGCATGTCTGAAACACTGGAGGGGGGCAGGGCTACTCGAGCATTTTTAGTGATGGTTCATAGGGGAACCCCCCCAGTGACATGAGCCAAGACGAAGTACTAGGTTTTACTTTACTTTTACTTCTACTGTTATATGGTGCTCAGGAGGGCAGGGGAGCCCATGGAAACTGGAGCACTTGGGGGAAGACGCTGGATCAAAGCTCGCAGACTGAACGATGATGTGTGCAAGGATCAGCTGTCCTAACAAATCTTCAGAGCTTCTATTTTAAACCTTTAACCAAAGAAACCCATTCCTAAACAAGCAAGCTGTAGCATTCAACTCTAGCATTCGTGTCTCAGCTCCTTCTGTGCTTTAACATGCAGGTCCCACGATTGCATGGGGCAATAGTGAACTTCAGCCCATTTTCAATAATTAGGGGACCAACAGCAGCAACTGTGTATATTAACTGCATAACTAACCTGACAACACCCATGGTATATATGAAATCATTATTTCCGTACACAAAAATCATCACCAATAATGAATCTTGTGAAAGAGATCAGGAGAGTAGGGGGAAAAAAGCCCGAGGAGAGTAGCTGATGCTAGAGCAGGGTGCTGCTTTCAATGTGTCATGGCTCAGCTGGTTGTTTGCAATCCAGCCTTTCCCTAAGGCTTTGTGGTACAGCACTTTTGTGGACCCGTGTTTAAATGGAACAGTTTGGCCTTAAGATACAACAATAGCTTACGTGCAGGACTCCCTAAAATTGCAGGTCCCAGGAGAGGAACATGAGGATGTCTACAGGAATGAGCTGGCTGTGGCCTGAAGTGGCGGAGCAGATTTGTGTAATCCTATCCTTTCTAGACCAAAGAGAGGAGTTAACTATTTTCCAGGCAATGCTTCAAATTGGATCACTAGGGATATCTGTGAGGATTCCAAAAGAAATGTTCCTGATGGCCATTAATGTTCCCAGTGACGTACAAGATGCACACACACACAAACAAGTCAGCAGCTAGCCTGGAAAAAGAGAATTCAGTTTGTGTGCAAAGGTGCACTTAAAGCAAACTGCATCATGAGGGACTCATTAATTTCCAGGACAAATAATGACTCCCACTGCCCTTCCACATGTGCACCCAGCAAAGGGGTGCAGGAGCAGGATGCAGGGCATGTGTATAGCCCAGCTTCCACCCTTGAAAGCTCCAAGGGGCCACACTCTCTTTCCATAACACTTTTTACATGCTTACATTTATGAGTCTCTTGATGACAATCTAAATCCTGCCTGTTTTTCAATAAACCATTAATCTCTCAGATAGGGTTCAGGGAAGTTGCTGTGTAGCAATAAAGTGCATGTTTCCAGAGCCCAGAGGGAACAAAAAGAAAAGGAAAAAAAAAAAAAGGAAAAAAAAAAAAAGGAAAAAAAAAAAAAGGAAAAAAAAAAAAAGGAAAAAAAAAAAAAGGAAAAAAAAAAAAAGGAAAAAAAAAAAAAGGAAAAAAAAAAAAAGGAAAAAAAAAAAAAGGAAAAAAAAAAAAAGGAAAAAAAAAAAAAGGAAAAAAAAAAAAAGGAAAAAAAAAAAAAGGAAAAAAAAAAAAAGGAAAAAAAAAAAAAGGAAAAAAAAAAAAAGGAAAAAAAAAAAAGTGAAAGGGAGTGACATTGTTTTTGAAAGACAACTTCCTGGCTTGGAGGGGGTGGGGGCATGTAGGGTTATCTCCCCAAATCCTACCTGGAGCCTGCTTCTCCCCTCCCCAAACCCTAATGTCTCTTTGCATGTAAAATTTGTGAGATCCACCCCTTAAAAATCAGAGTCAGAGTAAGAAAGGGGCTGATGTCCCATGTACTTTCCACCCTGATGGCTCAGGAGACTTTTGTGCGTGTTGCTGCCTAGAACTGTGAGCAGGTACCAGCTGGGGAGAGTCAGTGTCCTTCACTGCTCCCCCAGACCACCAGATTTGCTTGGAGGTCGTTGGGGAGGGGACTCCACCAGTTCCCCACCAGCCAGCCATTTCACTAGCTAACAGACTTGACCCCATTTACAGGCTTGCTGCTGCTTTTGCAGTCTGAAGCATAAAATGTCTCCTCTTTGTCTTCAAACTGCTTCCTTTTGCTGTGCTAAGGGTACCAGTCTTACAAAGGCAGAGCTACAAAAGCTGTCACATCCCCATGCCAAGCTTGGCTAGTCCTGTCCTGGATTTGCATTTGAACTGGTGACCCAAAGAAGAAGTAACAAATTCGGTGCCTCTCTTCATAACAGGAAAAATTAACACAATCCCTTGTTCTTCCAGGCCCCTATAAAATTGATGTTAACCATATGTCTGTGTGTGAATTGTGTATAGCTGCTAGGGAGCACATACTGCACTACACAAGAGAAGGTAGCAGCAGTCAGCATTGGAAAGTGCCAAGAAATAGAAAATACCATGTTCAACTTGACTTAAGTGCCCTAAGTTATGTCTTTTATGCAGAAAAGAAAAAGAAGATAATGAGAGGCCTGAAAAAATAAATTCCTTAGGCTATAGCGCTCTGGGAAAACAGCAGTGAGAGAGGAAAAGTAGGTACATCAGGAACATAAATACAGATAGAAGTCCATTTATTGGACGCTTCCAGTTCAAGCTGGTACAACTCTCAACAAAAACAAAAACAAAACAAAACAGGAAAAAAAAAAAAAAAAAGAAGGAAAATTTCCTGTCTGTCTAGACATCATAAATACAAGGACTCAAAAAGTCTAGGACTTTTACTCTAAACTCCTGGGTCTGTGATCCTTTCCTGGCACACATGTATCTCACAAATATTCCTATACAGGACACTTCTAATCCCAAAGCAATTCCTATTCCATATGAATGCTATGTTCTCTTCTTTCCACATGAATATAATATTCTCATCATTCCTGAGATAGTACTTCACAAGACACATTCAAGGTCATGGAAGAGAAGCTGTGGAAAAAAAAACCTATTCACTGACAAGAAGAATCCTGTGATATTTTTTATGTCTTTCATTAGTTTTATTATAATAGTGATGCATAACTAAGCACACAAATATCCACCCAAATACTAACTACAGTGCCTAGAGCTCACCTGAAACAGTAAAAACTTTGAGCAGCCAGCTTAAGGCCCCATTTTTCCTTGCCCCTGCAGCACGATGAGCAGGGATGAAGGTCAGCTTTGTCAGCAGCCATTTGGAGCTGCCCAGGGATGGCTCCCCACAGACGCAAGTTGCACTTTCCTTTTCCTCTGATGTTTCACTCTTGATTCACATAGGAGAAAAAATAATTTAAAGTGAGGATCTGTCTGAGATACACATCCTGGTCAACGAGCAGCTAATTACATGTGACTGAAGATAATTATGTTTAACACTGAACAGTCAGACCCTGAGCCACAGAATAACAGAGCTGTTGCTACTTCCTTTAATGAAGGCACAAGGAGTAGTTCCTTGGCAAATACGGGTAGGTGCTACCATCACATCACCCATGTGCCTCAGTCTCATTTCTTAGATAACATTTACCTTTCTAGCCAAAGTCATCAGCATCCTTTGGTGTAAAATCCTTTGCAACTGATCAAAATTAACCTGTGTGCACAGGGTGTTTGTACAACCCCAGAGTCCCCATGGTGCTATCCTGCAGTGCTGCATGGGCAAGTCACCTCTGGAGAAACCTCCCGGTGGCACTTAGGCTTTCAGCAGTCCCAGCACTACTCCATGCTTCTACTAGTGTCAGGAGCATTCCTTGCTTCCCAGCGCAGCAGAAGCACAGTGCTAGCATGCTGAAAAGCAATTAATGACACTCATTAGCCTGCTGTTGCTAACAGATCCAACAATAGCAATGGGTCATTTTGCAGCACCTGGTATTTGTAAGGAAAACAATGAGATGTTGCTCCTGTAAGGCCTTGAAAGAGGCAGCACTGGGGTTTGTCTGTGTAACATTCAAGGGTAACCTGTCTGCTACCACGCAGCTCCAGACCAATAATTAAAAAATAGTATGCTGAATGAGGTGGGTGCCCTGGTGACAGAGGATACAAAGAAGACAGAGTTACTGAATGCCTTATTTGTCACTGTCTTTACTGCTGGAGACCCTCCCCAGGAGCCCCAGACCTCTGAGGACCCAGAGGAAGTCAGGATAAAGGAGAAGTTTGCCTTGGTTGAAAAAAACTGGGTTAGGGATCAGTTAAGCAATCTGGACACCCATAAATCCGTAGGTCCTGATGGGATGCACCCATGGGTGCTGAGGGGGGTGGCAAAAGTCATTGCTAGGCCACTCTCCATCATCCTCCTTGGTAAGTCGTGGGGAACAGGAAAGGGCCAAGCTGGGGAGAGAAGTTTTGCAATGAGTTGTAACTCATGAGGCTCCTGGCCTTACTTAGTGTGATCTGTGACCTTCAATGCCACCCTGGGAAAGCAGATTCTCTCCTATCCATTAACCCTCCCTCCCAGGTTAACCCTTTTCCTGGTCCAGAGTGGGCCAGCCCTGGGAGATCCAATGCCTGGGGGAGGGATGGGTTCTGAGTTTCTACTTCACTTATTCAGCAGGTTCAGTCTGTTGAATAAGTAACTTCACAGGTGGGTCTGTGTGCAACCCACTGGTAGGATTTTAGATTGTAAATCAACTAAGTACTATCACAGATCCCAGCATGGTAGTCTTGAGAGCTGACACATTTACAGCAGGTCCTGGAGCCTGACCATGCAAACACCATCATTCCCTGTTCTATCAAAGGTGATATAAGTTAGCTATTCCAGCAAATGCATGAAGTACAGCACTACCAAGAAATGGAAGCCTAATTGCTATGGTCTTTTAAGTAAGAATGCATTTGCAAAAATAATATAATCTCCATTCAGACAAATTTCAGCCAATTATCATTGCCTTGAAGCCAAGATCTATTAGCTCTGAATCTGGTTTTACTCAGTTACTAAAGCACACTGGAAATGCCCAAAAACCAAACTATTATTACCTTTTACTCATTAGTAGTCAAAATGATTTTGAAACTTAATGGGGCCAGTTTTCTTCCTTCCATCTGTAGCTTTTCAAGCTTGACAATGCTTTTTGGAATAACAGCTACCTGCTGGTCTTGGGTCACTGGGCTGTCTTCAAGGCATCATTGCATTCAGTTGCACATCCAATTAGCATGTATAGCTAAAATACATTTTTGCTTCTTTTTTTCCCCTGGTGCCATCAAAATACTAATTTGGACCAAGGCAAATGCCCCAGGACAAAGACAAACATACCAAACATACATACCAAACTATCACACATTCTTTCTCAAACCCCATGGGCCAAAGACAGCTCCAGCACAGTCTGCAAGAAGGTGGCCACATTTTCATGCTTACTAGCTCACTTTGTTGTAAACAGACCCCAAGCACACAGTGTTTCCCTTCAGAGCAGCTCAGTTCAATTCAAGAAGCCACTGGAATAAGCTAGCTTTTGATCCATAAAGCAGAGCTATAATTTACATTTTGTTCTGTTTTTCCTTCTTATCACCAGTGCCGTCAGAAGACTCTTGATTCATGATTGTGGCAATGGAAACACTGAAGCACTGAGACAGCAGCATGGAAGATGCAACGTTACTGACCCGCTATTCCAGGACACTGTGGGTGTCCCGGGAGATTACGTTGCCGGAGGGAAACAGCCTTGCTGATGGGTAGCTTGAGGTCCACAGAAGCTTGTGAACAGGCACCAAAATTATTTAATAGACTGCGAGTGAAGAGAGCAGAACACAGGGGAACAGGTTTTGTGGGAAAGCAAGCAGATATAACTTGATAGGAATCTGATTTCTGAAGCAACCTCAAGTTACCCCATGCAAGTAGGTCTTAGACAGTGATCCTGTGCACACTCTCACAGCTTGAAGGAAAAGCACAAAGTTGCCTCTAAACACTTCTGCCCTGCACTGGAAGCCAGAATCCCAAAACCTCCCTTATCCCTAATGCTGGAAATGACAGATCAACAAGACCCAGGATCACAGCTTGCAACAAAGCCAGCTACATGCCATGGCCAAGGATTGCAAATCCAGTGGGAATAGACACCCATGTCAGATACCCACAACCTCACCTCTAGCCCACCCAATTTGCTACAATGCAAATTGAAAACCAAAACTCAAAATGCAGACTTCTGAAGAAGATGAATAAGTCACAAAAATACATTTTCACAGCAGCTAGACAGTTTTTCCAGCCTCCTCCATGGCCCACCAGCAGCCCCAGCTCTTTGCAGGAGGACTCTGGGTGTCTCTGCAGCCCTGCCTGCGGATGGGCAGAACCTGAGTGTGAGGAAGCTGCTCAGTGCTTTGAAGAGCCAGTACAGACCCAAGGCAGATCTGGATCAGCCCTGGGATCAGCCTGCAACGCTGCAGTCCTGTCAAACACAAGGAATCTTTTCAACAAGAGGCTAAGGAAAGGATCCTGCAGAAATCTCGTAACTGGGAATCTTTTTGACGCAGTGAACAACCATGGAAACTTTTCCAGGAAATGTGTTTCTTTATTTAAATAAAAATTAGTGCCAGTAGAAACAATAAACTTTAAATACATAAGACAATTATATACAACTCAATGTTAGGAATCATATACATCAGATTTTTACAGATACAAATACCTTTATACCCAAGTAAAAGGACAAAGGAGAAAGCAATGGAAAATGTGACAACTCGCGCATGTCAGTCTCATTTGGAAAGTTTCAGGATTCAAGTGATTCCAGGCAAAGTGCCAAACTTAATTTGGCTTCTTTCAAACTTAAAACAGCCCCTTTTGGAGTAAATCTACCAAAAAGCTTTATATGGTCTGATCCAAAGTTCACTGAAGTGGATGGAAAAACTCCCACTGCCTTCAGTCTGAGCTGAATCAGGCCCTTTCTGAGCACAATGGAGCCTTTGTTCAGAGAGAGACAGAGATACCTCTGCAGGCTACATCCCATCCTATTAACCCTCCAAGCCAAAACCAGAGTTCCCCCTTCTAAATGGCAGAACATCAGGCTCCTGCCTCAGCTCATTTCTGCTGTTCAGTGTTCAGATATTTCAAGCTGCCTCTCAAGCTCTAATGCCAGTGGATAAATCACAGAGCTATTTTAACGCAGGAAACATGTGGAAATATTTTGCAAACATTTTGCTGTGCAATGCTTTAGATTCAGGCTCTTTGGCCCTCATGGTTCAGAACTAGTCCAAACATTGTAATAAGTTATTAAAAAATATACAGCATGATTAAAATAATCATACGCTGCTACAATATTAACATTACTTCTTTCAACAGTGCAATAATTTAGAAACTAATTTTATGAGCATTTGAAAAAAAAGTCACAGTACCATTAAACTAGGGGAAGTTTGTGGTGGTTTTAAAAACTAGTTACTAATGACTTTATAGAAATGCATGTGTCACATGCAAGTTGATTTAAAACAAATAAACAAAGATGTAATGCGATGTTTATCTACACTGGCTTAAACACGGCAGAAAGGCCAGATTCTCTAATGATGTAAATGGGCACAGCTTTATTGATCTGAAATGGAGAATTTAAGCCCAAGAGAGAAGGACAAAATCTTGTGCTTGTCAGGAAGACTCAGCTGATTACTTCAGTAGGGTCTGGATTTCACCCTTGCTAGGTTAAATTCTATTTTGAATTCCACCTATTTTTCAAGGGGGCGTAAAAGAGCAGCATTTGTTCAAGCCTTTCTACGTCTTACACCTTGTAGCAAAGATCTTTTAACGTATTTTCTTAATTTACAGATCTTTGCCATTAGTGACCAAATATACAAGTCTTTAAAAAGTACAAAAGCAAAAAAACCCGAATTTTCCTACTAGTAACTCAGTCAAAGGCTGGACTGCAGCAGAAGTTAGTGAACCTGCCCCAGCCAGTACAGGTACAACTTAAGCAAAGATAGATACAGTGGCACAGATCTGAAACTGAGCTTTACAAACCTCCTAGAAATGTGGTGTCTCTTTTTATTTTTTTATTTTTATTCTTTTCCGTGCCTGAGGTCAGGCTCCAGCTGTGCTGCAATCTCCCTTCAACTACAGTATTGACAGCTTTTCAGCTTTTGAGGCCTCATTGAGCTGGTGGCTGTGGGTTGTTATAAGAAAAACAGAATAAAAGTATTTCTAGTCTATCACACTTCTGTGGGAATGAGCATTACCAACTGTCTTTAACAACCAGGCACTTGTGTTAGGGTAACTTTCCTAAACATTTCCCAGATATTTGCAGAATTCTGAAATATGCAGAGACATGCCAGTAATAGTTACCTCTACCTTTAAAAAATATATATATATATATATATTCCCCTTGTTCTTAGCTCTTATGGCAAGAAATAGTAATGGAAAAATTAATAGAAAAACCTTAGCATCCCAATTATGTGCAAGTTGCACTTTGGAGTTGGGCACCACTGCTTCGTTGTCCTGCCAGCTCTCAGGAACACCTCAGGCCCTGGGGCACAGACACCTGTTGAGAGTTCATTGGGGAGCAGGAAAGTAGAACCACAAGATCTTAGTGGGAGCTCCACTCACGCTTTGGCAGCTGATCAAGGGAGCCCTGCAAGTGCTAGGAGTTCTTGTGGATGTTTTCTGCAGATCCCTCGCTGCTCTCGTTCAGGAGCGTTTCTGACACTTCCCCCAGCTCAGCATCCAGCACCTCCTCCTGGATGGTGAAGTGCACGTCTGGGGAGGAGGACTCGGAGCTCACGCTGCTGCCTTCCATGGAGCAGATGGCACAGGACAGGGAGGGCACCATGCTCTCCTGCAGCATGTTCAGCATCATGGGGATCTGGGCAGATTTCAGCCCTGCTATGGTTGGTAGAGGCTTCACAGCTTCCCCCCACTCTCTCTCCTCATCTTTGTAGAGCAGAAGCAAATTGGATGACTTATCTTTTCTTTTTGATTTCATGTAGCCCAGCATTATCCCTATCAGGAAGATCCCATAGAAAGACATGACGATCAGGATGTAAAAATACTCATTGCTGTTGTTCTTCTCCACGTTGCGGGATTCAGCATCAAGCATGGCTTGAGTCATGTTTGCATGGTCCATCTTCAGCATGGAAAGTGGTCTGCCACAGCTAAAGCCTGCAGGAGATTATGCATGTGTAAGTAAGACCAAACATCAGATCAAAGATGTGAAAGAAATATCTGAAAAATGATACTCCCAAACTATTCCTGGCTACTTGTAATTTGCCAGCTTTCAGGCCACGCCTGATTGAAGCTTGCAGTCTGTCATACCCCTGCATTAATATTGTGAGTGAACTGTCATCCAGATACAGAAAACATTAGTGGAAAGAAAGTAATTTGTATTAAATCATGCTGAGTTCTATGCTGAATTATAAAAACCCCAATCCACATGATTAAAGAACTAAAATTATGCAGAAATACTCTGCTAGGGACTTAAACATAGTTTTATGGTACTTGACTGGGTTTCCATCAAGAGGGAAAAAAGTTAGAAGTATTCTTTTATTAAATGGTGCAGCAAAAAAATCATAAAGCAACTTACGTCGGTATGCAAATAATTCCTCCTTTTGCAAAGCTCCAGAGACCTTTCCTCTAGCAAATGCTGGGAGTTCTGAAAACTTTCCTCTGCTGCAGTTGGAATAAATAGCTCTCAAGAAATGTTTCATCACGTGTTTTAGAGGCACAGTTTATAATAGTTTTGTGTTGGAGTCAACAGATGAACTTGAAGGATTGCAGTTCAACCCACTGAACTCTTAACAGCTGTGAAAAGAAAAAGAGTTGGGAATTCAGATTTTACTCTTTCCTAACCAGTTCAGCACTGGCTCTTCTGCTTGTGAATCTGTTCCTTTCATTGCCATCCTAATTGCTAAATCTGACCTGTTACCCTGACTGATGCTGTGTAGAATGGAAAACCTGCAAAACCCTATTTTGTGTCTTGTTTTAAAATGTATATACACACACACGTAAACTTTATAGTAGACACTATCAAGCTATTAATATGCCTGCTATACACTGTTTTCCCTAAAGATATGGAGAATGAAACAGGTTATTTTCACTGCCTGGTACCAGCAGCAAAGCTTTACAAGGTATGTGCAAAACAAAGTGGTGACTTTGGCAGCTCCTCTTTGCACAAGGTGTGGGGCTGTGGAGAGCTGGGCCCCAGGTCTTAAGTGAGTTTTGGATAGAGGGGTGTTGGTGCTGCCTAGCTTTGGCTGTCACAGCAGCAACTGTGGGATTTTGATTCCCTATGTAATCAGTGGAAGGGTGCAGACTCTTCCAAGGAGTAACTCAAAGCTCCTGAAGTTAGGACAAGGAAGTCTGCTGCTCCCACTGTTAGTAGAAGCAGCCACGAGTGACATGGTCTGCATGCTGTTCGTGCATACAGAGACCCAGACCACTGAGTTAATGCAGATTTTAACCTGAGGGGATGTTAACAACTTCTGGGCAGAGGGATGCTCTCTGAGTGGCTGCTGGAGGCTGTGGCTGCTGGGCTGAGCAGGATGCTCCTAGGCCACTGGGGAGGGCAGAGTTATGATGCAGGCTGGGTGGGGAGGGCCCCAGTCATCAGTTCAGTGGTACAGGAGCTGTCGAGACCCCTTCTCAACACGTAAGCAACAGTACAGGCCATGGGAAGAAGGAGGCCCTGCTTGCACCTTGGGGATTTCACTTCCTTATCCTCTACATCCCTTTCTTCACACACAAAGCTCAATTAGTCAGGCCCCACATATGTGATGTGAATGTCACCCCTTCTGCAATGCTTCAAGGATGTTTATGCAACAGAACACTCCACTTCCAGAAAGTAGCCGACCGGTGCTGCAGTTTCCCAATGGTAGGTCTGGGGTTTTTTTTCTTCTGCAGTCACTGGTGGATTCTTTGCACAGACAGCAAATTCTTATTCAAACTCTGCCCTCACAATCCCTCTGAGGTAAAAGCAGGATTAACCTCTCTTCACATACAGCAAAAGGCAAGAGAGAGGAGTTATGCAACTTCAAGTGAAGAATTCAAGGAAAGACAGCATTGAATCTGGGTTAGGACCCAGCATTTCCCATCATCTCCCTGAACAACTCAACAAGAAATAAAAAAAAAATTTTAAAAGTACATGAGCCAGATTCCCTTTTCTGCCCCTTAAAATAGAGGATCCACCCTTTAGGATGTTGGTTTTATCTCCTTATGCATTCCCATGTGATAGCTCAGGAGCTGTTGATGTTGGACTAATGTCTACTGGGATTTCATCTGACAAAATCTGTCTGCAGCACCAGCTCGCCAAGTCTGGATTCTTCTTCCCTGCTCCTGACAAATTACTGAGCAGGCAGCAGGAGCACATTAGCTGGTAGGCTGAAGCATAACCCTGAGCAAGTCTCTGGATTTTCTAACTAAATTTGGGGAATTTTGATTTCACATCTTTCTCAGCTCCATGCAATATTTGCTGTCCCATTCAGCTCCAGAAATTAGGAATTTGAAAAATTAAAGACAAAGAGCATTAGGTTTTACCAACACCCTTTCAGGCAGGGCTTTCAGAAGATGATGAAGAAACTCCCAGCACTGCTGGGTCAATGCAAATTGGGGCAGTATGAGGAGAAATTCTCTCTGTGCCCATGACACCCTAGGAAACCAACTCTGAAGCTGCTTAATTCTGGGAACAAGAAGACATAAAGCCTCTCCAGTTGCCTCCTGTTGTCAGTGTTACACACAAGGCATCATCCACCCCAACAGAAAGGGCACTCTCAGGTATCCAGAGTCACCAACACCCCACAGCTGTTACCAGTTCAGAGGTCTGCCAGCTTTCTGCAGCTGTCTGCAGGTGCAAATAGGGTCTCTTATTTGCTCCAAAACTTCACATTCATATAGGTGAAGCTCTGTATAATGTTGCCGAGATGAACTGCAGCACCCAACAGAAGCCCAGGAGGACTGCTCAGGCTGATACGTAGTTTTATGCAACCCCCCGAAGTTAAACCAAAAGAAGACTGAATTGCATAATTATGCATAGTTATTGCTGAAAAGTCTTTGCAAATAAATTTACTTTGGCTAGCTGATGACAACAACTCACCTCCATCTGTTAGCCCATGATTCTGAAAAACAGTCTGATTTTTAAAAGCCTGGAAGGAATCCCTGAGCCTTCTATGGACATGAAGAGGAGGAATAGGAAGACACTGGGGAATAACCACCTGAAAAACATATGCCCCATATGGTGCCTAAATCAGTTGTCTCAATCTGTACCCTGGAGAAACTATATTTTTATCTAAAAAACAAACCTAGAAATTCAAATCTTGGAGCCTTTTAACTTTATGTTTCAAAATTACTTTTGTTGCATATTATATTACACACTGCATAATGTGAACCTGTTGGCCACAGCAAAAATATTTAATTAATTTGAAGTAATTAATTTTTTGGAGTTAAGGTCCCTAACTATTTCTTATTTGGGGTTTCTTTCTTCCTTTTGCATCAAATATCTTTTTCCAAACCTCACAGAATTTCCATTGCAATTTCTCTTACAGACCTTTACACTTCCAGCAATCGCCTCACAACCGTTCCTCTTCATCTTCATCACCTCCCAGCCAAGGCTTAAGGCATTTAAGAATAACCCTTACGCTGTGGCTCCCACTTTCCAGAATCTCCCTTTGGAAAACATTCAGGCTAATAAAGCAGAGCAACAGCCAGGCACTCAAACGATGAAAAGGTCACAACATAGTTGCTGATGCCAGATTTTTTTTCTCAAGGTCCCTGTCTCCTAGAGAGCCTTTTGTGGCAGAAACCTCCGTCACCAAAGGACGCAGAAGTTGAGGCTTGAGGCATCCCACAGGGCAGGAATTCTTCACAATGTGGCTTAAGGGATAGTATAATGTGAACCCTTTCTCCAAATAAAAATTTGAGGACAATCAGAAAACTGAACAGACTCCACTATGAAGACAACATGAACTGTCCTCAGAGACTCAGATGATTCTCTGCAGGCTGCCACAGAAAATATATGCCTAACCCATCATTGCAGGCATAATCCATCGTCTGATGCTGCATTTATCTTTCTTTTTCCAGCTAATGAGCTAATAAGACTAAAATAGAAGACACAACTGTTAAAGGGCTAGCTCCTAGGAAAGGCTCGGACTGTTTGAAAAGTGTATGCTGAGAGTATAACTCTAAAGAGGACCTTGGCATGTGCATTTTTAGAGTAATAATCTGAAAACTGAAAGACAAATGGGAAGAACAGAAAAGTTGGGGTTTCTCCCTGCACATGGACCTTTAATGGAAGCAACGGTTGGGAATTTACTGCTAGGGAGAAAAGGGGGGGAGTGCAAATATTTACTTAGTTATGATTTAGACCTTGCAGACAGTGCAGCTGGGAAAGGACAGCAAAGATGATCAATATCTTTCACTCACATTTATTATTCCAGTTAAAGCAATATTAGAACTCAAGAGCTCTAACGTTGCCACTATGAAGAGAGGCATAATGGAAAGGGCTGTTTGTGCCCTGCATCTCATCCAAAGCTCCTAGAAGTCAAAGCCCCTTGAAGTCAAGGCAGAGCCTCACCTAAAGCAAATCAGATCAGGAACAGCACCTGCTCCTTTCGAGTTTCATGCAACTCAGAGGCAATTCTCAGTGATGCTTGTGAACATCTTGGAATAAAAAAAGCTTATGTAAAAGGAGCAAGCAAGTCATGCACTCATTCCCAGAGCTAGGAATGAACAGCAGCCCAACACAAGCCACGTGTCTCCTCGCTAACAAACTTACTTACAGAATGAAATTTATGAGCTTTACTATATACTCTTAATTAACATTTTTATGCCTCAGTTCACCCACCTGTAAAATGGATCTAATCAGACCTCCAAAGGGCACGTGCTGGGAGGGTGCAGTAGGTAACACACTTGCAGATCACCTGAAGGAGTAATAGCTGTGCTGTCCATAACCACAACAGCATTACCACATGGCTGGGCTGGCATTTGAGCAATTCTCACACAGCTCTAAGTTTGGTGTCATTTTCCATCACTCTGCCTTATTTCTCATGCTGCAGAAATAGATGACTTTTAAAATATACTTCACACAAGCAATTTCTAGAGGAAGGTGGCAATTTTGTCAGTGTCATCCACAATATACATGTATACTAAATGAAAGTAACATTCTGTCTGGTTATTAAATGGGAAACGCTTAGTAAAATGTCCAGCTCTGCCTTACAATCCTCATTAGGGTAAATTTGTAGGTATAAGTCCAGAAGACACATGCATCAGCCTTCTCTCTCACTGCAGCTTTTAGTTTGCTTTAATTCCAACCTTTGTAGCAGATGCCCATATCATGCAGCTTCAAGTTTGTCAGGCATTCCCTGCACCCAGAGCAGCAAAAGCTCTCTATATTCACCAATAGTAGAAAATAGAGGATTTAGAAGCACCTCGCAGCCAAGGTGCCCAACTACCCTAGCACTCTCAGCCCTGGCAGTGACAAGAGATTTCCCAGAAGTCACCTCTGGAATATTGCAATTGCCCTCCAATCACACAAAAAAAAGATTTGTTACAGCAAATTGATTTCTGATCCTGAGAGATGACAAGCAACAGAAAACCTCAATGATATCCACAATAACAGTTTACAATAAATTCAGTATATTCTGTTAGCCATCATTTGTGGGAGACATGGAGTTTTGGGGTAGGCATCTATCTGAAAGTTCTAAACTGAATTTCAGAAAGCTATGAGTGACTGGAAACAAATCAAGTGAAAACAGGCAACTCTCATGATAGCAGTAACATGAAATTACATTTAAAAATTGAAGATTTTTTGGTGGCTGATATGAGAATCCGAATCCAAAGCAATCACATCCTCAATTCTCTTTCCTGTAGCTGAGACATATTACAAAGTTATTTTATCTGTATGTATTTCTATACAATAAAATGAAACTTGTATTTCCTATTACCTTACCTTTTTCCCTTGATATGGCATGGAGGATGTAGGTACATTTCATGTGAAAATACTTTTTAATTTATGTTTACTTTCCCTCCCACCCCAAGAGAATTATCTTTTGGCTGCATTACCTTTACAAATAAAAGAAATGAAAGGCTTTCTTTGCTTTCAGTGTCAAATGCCAAATTCAGTAACCCTGCACGTGATCAACTGTGTTGAGCATATTTGCTCCTCTTTGGAATTTAGAACAGGTAGCAACATACTAAATTTTGGATGCTGTTATAATATAAATCAAGAACCTCTAAATTTGATTAGCAGAAACTCACTGACAAATCCAAATACATTTCTGCTTCTTCAGTGAAGAGACAGTGTTTACTCTTCCAGCTATGCAAAGGTAACTTATATAGGACCACACATCCTCTCTGAAAACTGCTTCTGACTGTAACCTGCTCAGCATTAGCACCTGGATGTGCACAAGAGAAGGCTTCTAGCAAACAATTTGTACATGAAGGGAGATGTATGAATGCTTAGGCTTTTGAAAAGAAATTCCTCTGCAGGCAGCATGAAGATCTCTCCTTGGTTTCCTATTTTTTTCATTCATTTTAAGATCCTTCATGATTTGAAAAGTTGAGCATATGCCAGTAATTAAGAAGCATAAGAAATAATGGGGACAAAGCCTCTGAAAACACTCAAATGCTCATAGACTTACAGAATTTTTTGAGTTGGAAGGGACCTTAAAGATCATCAAGTTCCAACCCCCCTGCATGGGCAGGGACACCTCCCATTAGAACAGGCTGCTCAGAGCCCCATCCAACCTGCCCTTGAACACCTCCAGGGATGAAGCCCCCACAACATCTCTGGGCAGCCTGTTCCAGTGTCTCCCCACCCTTACACTGAAGAATTTAGGCCTTATCTCTAACCTAAACCTCTCTTCTTGAAACCACACCTGACTACAGAATAGAAATTAGAGAAAGATCTTTGGAAAAGTGAAGAGATGCTTGCCCAGCATAAGGCAGAGAGCCTGGACAGACATTGATAAACACCTCGCTACGCAGTCAAACACAATGGAAGCTCTTTAGCTGGGACTTTGCTGCCCTCTTCATAAGGAGCAGACACCCACTACCTATTGCCACTCTGCAAATCCATGACTCCCTCTTCCTGCTTCTCAATACTGCTGGCTATGCAGAAGCCCAGCACAGTTTGGTTATTGTGCCTGAGGGGTTTTTTTTAAATAACTGAGAACCAAGGAGAAGAGAGGAGCAGGATGCTCTCCCATCACATGAACATGGCAGGGGAGCCCATCCTGATGTTTACCACAAAAGCACTTCTACCACTTTAGGAGCTCAGGACAATGTAAAATACAGAACACAAGTGTCACAGTGATCTTCCACCCTCCCAAGGAGAGAAAACACACACAGAGGTAAGTCCATGCTCCTCTCCCAGAAACAGGTGCATAGCAGAGATGAAAGGGACAGATCGTGCTCTCTCAGTGGCACACAGCCAGCCCAGCTGAAGCACTTGCAAGTCCTTAGAGGAACAAGCCACATTTCTCTTCATTATTATTTTTTCCAACCCTGGAAACTTTATTTGCAAAGTAAAAGGCAGCCCATGCTGTTTCACAGCCATGTCAGTGTAGCATCCCAGGTCACTGTGACCTTCACCATATACAGGATTTTTCACTTTCACATGGATACCACATGTCCAGCTCTCTTTCCC
>NW_009953929.1:1459539-1463129 GCF_000747805.2 Chaetura pelagica | reverse complement strand
TCCCTCTGATGTTCAAGGCCCTCGGGCTTTTGTACAACAGCAAGCACTCAGCACCACATGTGTCTGTAACTCCCTTTGAGTTTTTGTTGTGAAACCTCCACATTTACTGTAGTTGTTGCAGCAAACATCCCACTCCATTAATTTCTGCTCTCAACCCTGTTGACCTGAATCTTCACAGGACTGCAAATGTAGTTTGGATTTCATCACTGCCTTTTCCTACAGCAGTCCCCTTTCAAGCTGAAGCAACCAAGACAGCACTTCAGTTTGATTTACTACATCTTGGCATCTGTTGACTGCCCTTACTTTTAGAGCATTAAATAATCAGAACAGCTATTTACATTCTGATTCCAAAAGTCTGCTTTGGAAATCACAATACCAGGCACAAAACAGCAAGCTGGAGTGTAAACAGCACCAGTTGGGTGAACCTGAGGTGCAAAGCAAAGAGGCAAGAAAGTACACAGAAGAGGCAGCATGAACATGTGTGCCCGCGCTGAAGGGAGGGATCCTGCACAGCAGAGGGGGGAGAGCACAAAGCTGGGATTTCTGAAACCTGAGGCTGGATGCCCAGTCTCAAATGCTGAACACATCTGCAGTTTGCCTTTGGTTCCTGTAAGGTCTGGATTTCTCTTTAGTGCTCCAATTCAAGACGTTAAGATGATTCCTGGAAACAAGCTGAGCTCTGTTTCTGTGCTCCCGCTCTGTGCGGAGTCCCCAGTGGGGTGTGCAGGGGCGAGTTCCCCTGCGCAGCGTGGAGAGGGGGTGGTACAGGTTCAGGGTAGTGCCAGCTGCAACAGAACAGGACTTCTTCCTTCCCACTTGAAAGAAAAGCTGCATTTCTTTCAGTCAACACAAGCACTCATAATCCAGTCTTGTGTGGATTTATGGATGGAGTTTGAATGATGTCATCTACCATTACCAGGACCCTGACTGATGTAACAGTCCCAAAACCCTCCCATACCTGCTGCATGAAAGAAATTCCAGAAGAGCTCCAAAAGACCTAGGGAAGCCCAAGGGGAAGCCTTCCTGACATCTCCCTCATCAGCACAGCAAGCTGGCGCCCTACATATGAAGCACACACCAAGGGTGGACACGACAGGGAAGGGAACAGTGTGCGACCCTCCGAGAACCCCTGTTACACCTCCTGGGAGCTTCACAGCCTCATCACCCCACGGAAACCCATCCCCATGCTGCACGCTGAACAGAAAGAGGAGAGCAAGCAGGAATCAACAGTGCAGTCAGGTTGATCAAAGAAATGAAAATTAACTTCCCAAATTAATTTTTAAGAAGTGATAGCAAAGAAAAGGAAACTTAATAACACATAAATGCCTGCTCTGAGCAGGGGCAGCTTCCTTGAAATGATAACAGAAATATGAGGGGATGTATTTTTCAAATGCAGGCATTTACATCTCAGTGGGGAGACATCATCCCTTCTTGAATGTCTTGTGTTAAAGCAAAGATAACCATTAGTTTGATGGAATTATGCTTCTAGGACTTGGGGGAAAACAGTGTCCTCTCCTGACTGCTGGTAACGTGAGCAAACAGCCCAAAGTAAACAACACGTGGTTTTGTGTGGTCTCTTTTTGCTCTTCAGAGGAGGCTGGTATTTCACCCTGCTCTAGGAAGTGACAGGAAGTGGGGAATTCTGCAGAGATACCAGAGATCCTGTGCTTTCCTAACAAGTTCTAAAAATGCAGCATGTTTGGGGAAAAAATTATTGCTGTTCCAGGTGGGAAATACAAAAAGAATGCATCTAGACACACAGAATGAATGAGCACTCCTTTGGGCTACATAACTGGAGAATTTTGATGCAGCCATAGTCACAAAACTTCCCAACTCTTTCACCAGCATTGGAATGGTCACAGGTCAGTGGAGCACTACTCAGTTCTTGAAGTGTTAGAGGATCTCCTGAAAGCAACACAAGTGCTGTACCACCTATAAACACAGCTCAGGGTGAGCAGTGGCTGCTCACACAAGTCATCTACTTAGGGAAGAGAAATCGTGCTCAGGCAGATGAAGGACTCAGCACAGCAGGGTCCATGTTTCCTTTGCTGTTGTGCTCAGGCAAGGATCCTGGAAAGCACTGACTGTTTAACACCCTGCTACCCATTTTCAAATTAATATTGTGGAGTGGAAGGAAGTTCCTGTTGGTTTTCTTAACCATCACTTGCTCACCCAAGCCCAACACACTCTGCCTACTGCCCTGTCACGGCAGGGGACACACACAGACCATTTACTGAGTGTGTTTTCCAACTGCTCACTCCCTCTCCTGACCACACAACTTCCCTTCCACATGACCCATCCATGTCCCCATGTCTCTGACTCCTCCACGTGGTCTTGATCTCCAACTTGCCAAGCCATTTGGTCCAGCTCAGCCAAAACCTGGGAGAGGTTTGCTGCCTCCTGGTGACTTGGCTGGCTCCCTCTGCCCATGCTCTGTGTGTTGCACAGGCAGGAGGACAAAGGCTATTCTCATATCAAGACCTTCAACTGTGAACTGAAAACACAAACTGGAAGCTGCTGCTTTGAAAATCAGAACTCAGTCTTTGCCCACACTTCAGGGTTTACCACCTCCTGAGCTAAAGCTCCCTCCACACCTTCTCCATCCATGACGCTTGTCCCCCTCCTTTAATTTCTCCCATGTTACCTCATTTTCACCATCAATGTCCTTCTTGGACAAGGTTGCCAAAGCATCTTGTCCAAACCCCTTCAAAACCCACCTGCCTGGCTATGGGGAAAGGGGGGGGAGATAGGAAAGAGATTTTAAAGAAAATCTAAATAATATTAGAAGACAATGAGAAATACCCACATGCACATCACTCAGCACCACACATCCCTACTACTGCTCCATGTAACCTATAGTTTTTCTCTGACATTTCAGTATATAAACATACATACCGAGTCAGATCCAACCACACCTGCTGGGGCAGGACCATGACTTAGTGAGAACCTCTCGTGTTTCTGAGCCCTGACATAGCAATCGCACCCCAGGCACTGTGAAGTGCGCCCAGCTGGGACAGCTCTGCAAAGCACAGAGTGGTTTCCCAATAGCCACCTCCAAGAAATAGCTGCCAGAAATGGTTCCTTCCTTATCCTTCCTTATCCCAAAAGATAAACTCTCTTTGCCGCATCTCCCCGAGGGTGCAGCTCAGCCCTCGCCTCCGGCCCGGCAGCGGCGCTGGGGCTTGTGCAAGGCACATTCCAGGAATTCTTCCAGCCAGCTCACCCTGGGCTTCTAAAGCTCCTCCTTTTCCTAAATGTTCAGCCATGGTTTAACCAGACTTTTTTTTTTTTTTAAAGTTCCTCATTCTTGAGCAGAGATGGCCGCACCCATTCCGGAAGGTTCCCTGCCCAAATCCTTATTGCCTGGTACTTCTTGGATTACAGCCCAGTCCTGGAAAATTTTTCATCTGAAATAATTTGTGTTTTTAAATAACAGATTAAAATGAAAAACCTCATGCATATTTCATTGCTGAAATCTCAGCATTAGGATTAGCCAGCAGCGTAAGCAAAAACAACAACACCAAAATAAAAACCACAATTGTCTGAGATTAAGGAGTCTTGATAATTAAGATTTATGATTTGCTGCTGAA
>NW_009953929.1:1454246-1459520 GCF_000747805.2 Chaetura pelagica | reverse complement strand
TTCATTAGTTTTTCCTAAACCCAAAAACTAATGAAATAAAATAAAACAAATTACCATCAATGTTTTGGTCTATTATAAAGTATTTTTTTAAATATCAAGCTGACTCTCTGCAGACTGCAGCAGGAGCTAACTGAAGAGCAGGCAGCACAGAACTGACATGCAACTGAGTGATGAGCTGTGCCAGGCTGCACGTTTGAGGCAGTGAGGGCAGAACCACCTTGTTCTGGCCTCCTGTGTGATGTGGGAGTGAATAAAACAAAATTATTTTTAAGGGCACCAATGTAGTCAGCAGCACTAGTCTGGCCTGTGGGCTTTTCCATCTGATAATGAACCCACTTGGTTGAAACTTGACCAGTTCTGAGATGGAGGGCGGAAGAAGAGAAATTAATTGAAACTGCTAATAAATTAGGGGGAAAAGCCTGGGCTCACTTTACTCCTAAGACTTCAAAAATCTCTAATTTAGCAAATTGGCTGCTTTGCTGGGCAATTTATTTGAAGTGTCTGAGCACTAGATACCTGAAGTTGGTATTCTGAAGTTGGTGTAAAGGTACCTGGGCTTGAGGACTGGAGATTTCTGATTTGGACCTTTCATTCTGTCTCTGCCTTGCTGGGCTTTGGCACAGACCCTCACTCAGCAGCCAGCTGCCCATGGTGGCACAGACTGGGATGGGAAAGCATTCCAGGGCTCTGCTCTCCCACCAGAAAGCTGCTCTCAGCAACAGTGGAGGGAAACATGGGTAAACTCCTCAAAAAGAGAGGATCAGAAGCCACCCACTGGCAGTGTTCCCTGTGACACTGCCAATCCAACCAGCTCCAGTCAGTTCTGGAAGGCAAAGGGAATATCATAGGAAATCTGGAGGTACAGCCAGATGTGAAGAAAAAAATAGGAGCATAGAAGAGACACAACCAAACTCTTTGAAAAATAAGTCTTAATTAAACAAAAGCTGAAAGAAGCTGGGGATTGTGCTGGAGCCTGAGCCTGAGGTGAGAAACAACAAAAAACATCAGCTTCTGGTCTGAAATAGAATTTCATGGGCTTTGCTGCACTGAATCAGCACAGGAATCTGCAAATCTCACTGGGCTAGAAAATTCTAGCAGAAGAAAGCTGTTCTAAGTACTACCGGAGCTTTCTTGAAAAAGTAAATAAACAAAGACAGACAGATGGAAATAATTATAATCCAAATGCTTGAGATTGTTGGAATGAAGTTTTCAGTTATCCCAGATTGACCTGGGCCCTAAAAATCCATGCAAACAGCTAAAGCCAGAAAGGGGGCAAAACCCCTCACTCCTGGCATGAGGAGAGGGGAGGTTCCTGGGCTGGCAAATGCCAGCAGGGCCCCTGGTCCAGAGATGCTTTGGGCAGCAAAGCCTTGGGCACACAGGTGGGGCAGGTGCCAGGAGCCCCCCAGGGCTGCAGAATCACAGGATGGTTTGGGCTGGAAGGGACCTTAAGGATCATCTAGTTCCAAGCCCTGGCATGGGCAGGGACACCTCCCACTACAACAGGTTGACCAAATGGCCAAGGAGGGCCAGAGGAGCAGCCTGTGCTGCCAGCCCCTGGACACAGCCTGGGACCCCTGGCACCCCCTGCCCCACAGCAGAGCCAAGCCTGTATGGGGGCAGCCAGAGCCGGGGGGCTGCACTGGATCTCACAGGAGCAGTTCTAGCCCTGGCTGAGGGCACCCCAAAACCCAGGCTGCTGCCCCACTCCCACACAACCCCCTGCACAGCAGCCCGAGCACCATCTGCTCTGGGAACAGGCCCAGGCTCAGCATTCCCAGATTTCAGAAAAAACTTGCCAAAAAAACTCTCTGCCAGTCAAGATTTACAGAGAGTATTGTGCCTCCTCTGCAGCCAGCCCATTGCATCTACATCTAATGGAGGCCAAATTTTGGAATACCAGTAACAAGGACAAAGCATCAGTTCTGGAAAAGGCCATGCCAGAAAGATCCCATCAGTACACAGCAAAATGGAAAGATACTGGCAGAAAAAGCTGGTAGAAGTAAATGGAAAAATCACTTGAGAGCAAGTATCCCTTCATACCACTGGGAAAAATTCTGGAGTCTCAAGCCTCATTTATTTATGAAAACACTTGGATGGCCCATCAATTAATATTAAGAGAACAAAATACAAAAAGATAGATCCTGGTGCTAGAGAGCATGTGTGGGCACAGGAACTTTTCTGCATGCTCAGTGGAAACACCATAACTGCAATTGGAAGGACAACTCATTTTGAGCAAACTGAAGTCAGCAGCTCCTTGAGTTTAGCACTCGAAGGAGGTCAGCCTGGGGACCACCCATCAGCAACACAGCAAGGCCTCTGCTCCCAGAAAACATCACACGTGTTCCTTGTGCACACAGAGGAATAACTGCACAGGAGGCATTTTCAAAGATTTTTTTATTGAGCTTATCATGACGTCAAACAAATAAAAATGTGATGCCTCTCAGAATCCACCATCCTCTAGAAGGTCCACGCTGGTCTGTGCCAAGCAGGGACAGCCCCAAATCTCTTGGCCCAAAATACAGCATCTATTCCACCTTCCTGCCCTGTGGCAGGTCCCCTACACAGCATTTGCTTGGGCATGTCAGCAAGTGTGAGTGCACCTGCATGGGCAAATGTCCTAGTGGAGTCACATTAAATCACTAATTTATCAGCCCATTTTGATACAGGAATTATTCTTGAAAATCTACCTCCCCCTTCCCCCACTGCTAATGTGGTTCTTATGCAACTTTGGCAAGAATGGGTTGGGAACAGGATGTGATGCTGAACAGGCCAGATTGCTCATTAGCATTCTCAGTTTTCCTAGTAATTTTGTCAGGCTGTTTTACCTGGAACAGACCAAGTCCTAACTGCAACAAAATTAAGCAAAACCATTTCATTTCCAAGAAGCCTAGCAGTAACACCCAGTAAACATGGGTGAGAAGTGATGAGACACAAAATTCGTAACAAGTTCTAGCAACTGGTTTCCTTACAGCTTGTTAGGCATCCACAACCTATCTCTGAAACTGCTTTCCAAGTAATTCTTACATCTTATAATCTATACATTTAAGCTCTAAAAACAAATATAGATACATCTGGTACCTAGTATAAAAAAAAAAAAAAAAGGAAGCTTGCAGCAAGATGCAAATCTTACTTAGAAAAAAACAAACTGCACCTGATCAGCATCATTAAAGTAAATCTCTAAATCAAATCTGTATGAATTAGCTGAGCATCCAAGACTCTTTTGCTAGTAATATTTTCATGTTTCAAAATGACATTACTTTCTCCCCCATCTCCTTTAGGAGCCAGAAGTATCAGAAACTCTATGGAAATATAAGGATCTATATAAAAATTTTGCCATTTCAGAGGGATTAAGGACACTATCCATCAGACCTGTTACCAGTTACAGTGATTGCATAGCAATGGAAAGCTGTATGAATGTTTCCATGAAAACCATCCACATTCATAAAGCTGTCTCTCAATTATCTGGAAATAATTACAAAAAAACCAAACCAATCCCAAACCCCAACCCTGCCATTAATAGAAAGCATTAGTTTTAGGGGGGAAAAATGAACATACCCATTGTAATAAAGCTGGAATGAGCATATCAAAATACATGGATTTGCAGGGGGGTTGGGATTAACATGTGGCACGTGGCTTTTCTCCTGCAGTTGTACTTGGCCATGGTACATAATCCTGAATTCTAAAATAAAGCCTCTTTTTTTTTGTCATTACATATATGGAATACTCCATTACATACAGCTGTGCCACACTTCCAGGTAGGTGTGTTCACAGCAAATGTTACTCACCTACCAGGTAAAGCAGGAGTGAAAAGCAGAAATGCTTAGTTTAAACCAACATATCTTACAGACACTACTCATAGGAAGTTCCAGGTATTTAATATGTAGCAGCTTCAGCAGAAGACAGATCCCACAGATCCCACCCAGGCAGCCACGGGCACACAGATTCCCACCCACATCAGTTCTGGCCCAGTTATCCACCTGCAAAGGTTCTCTCTCCTGGGAACATTTAGTACTTTCCCAATTTTCACTGGCATCTCTAAAGCCAGCTAAAAATTACTCAAACCTTTTCCTCCTGAACATGAAATATTTCTACCACTGGCTGTCCCAGCACAAAGCAAAGGCACATTTATCAACTGTTCCCCTAATGCTTACAAACCCACTTGATACATATGACTTTTAAGGGAAAACAATGGTGATTTTCCACATCATTTGCCTTTATATCTGCTCTAGCCTGCAAGAAAACCTTTCAGAGAGAAGGGGCAGCCAGCCACAGCCCCCCAGCACAGAGCAAGGCCACTGCTGAACTCCCCCCAAGGATGCCCATAGGAACAGGTACTAAAGAAGTGCAGCAGAAACACTGCCTTTAGTTTAAGGAAAAAGTCATATACACACAGAATTATTGAAATATTTTCAAAAATACTATACCTATGTTTAAAAAAACACTCACTTTTTCAACCATTTGGGTAGTCCTTTCCCTCCTGCCTCCCCTGTATTATTCTGGTGTAGACGACAGCAACTCAGAACTTCAATGGTTTTATTTGCAATTTTGTTGCATTTATTATTTTGGATCCTATGCCTAATAGCTTCCTTAACAATATTCTCTGAAAACTAAAGCTCCTAAAATGGTTGTGTTTATCTTTTCTGAAATTAGTTACCATAATAAATTATCTACTATAGTAGTTCAGAACTTGTTTACTTCTCTTTATTTTATTGAAGAGTCTCCTTTAAAGAGGCCTTTTAGCAGCTTTGGATGCCTGAGGGGAAAAAAACCTAAACAAATTTAAAAAAAAAATTAATATAAGTATGTCATATTATTCTAAAGAACAGTATTTTTGAAGGAAAGAAAACAAACAACTGCTCTGAATATAACTGAAAACGAGGAGGAAGTTGGAGCCTTCATGGCTGATTAAAGGAACAAAAATAAAGATCAGCTATGCAGCAGGCAAGGTTTGACATTTAGCCAGCACTATGACCCCAGGCATCTGGGGAACTTGTAAAGGAAGACCCAAAAAAACCCCAGAAGAGGCATCTGTTAAGTTATCTGCCTCCAGGTTGCATGGTTACCAGCATGGTTTGTGAGTTTGTTATCAAAACCTTCAATTTAAGTGCTCAAGATCTCTTATGAAGTCCAATTGCAAGCATCTAACATCTCTCTAGGATCTAATCCTTCAGCCCAGAAACTCAAGGAAAATTAAACACCAAATCAAAGTCCTGAGACACCTGGATAGTAAAACCAAAATTTCAATGACCCATTATTACATGACACACTTTC
>NW_009953929.1:1403854-1453673 GCF_000747805.2 Chaetura pelagica | reverse complement strand
AACACCAAATCAAAGTCCTGAGACACCTGGATAGTAAAACCAAAAATGCCAGCAGTACAGCTTTACATAAGCTGTTACCATAGTTGGTGCTCTTCAAAAGGGTGACTGGCAGATCAGATGCAAATAAACCACACAAAGCAGGGTGGTAACTTCCCAGTAGTGCCAAACCAGGCTAACCTAGTAACTAGTATTCCTGCATTTGGCTTGAAACAATCATTGTTTATTTTGAATATTTGACGAGACTTGAAATTATAGCTTCAAAATACACGAGTTGACTAAATTCCCGCTGTACCAGGCATTGGTTCCACTCCTGAATTAGCAAACTTTACACATAAGGGTGATCACTTCCCAGCCCAGATACATAAACTCAATGCCAACAATATTAACATACAGAAAAAGACACCAGCAGAACCTGTAAGGCACAAATGACTGAGCTGTCAGGAGAGCATTCACTACCCAAGAAGCACAGGTATATAACTGTCAAGATCTGAAACACAAGGAAGGCAGAGAAGGAGCCTCCTGCAGAAGGTTACCAGCAGTGCAAGGCAGGGAGCAAAGCAGGACGTGCCTGCCAATGGACAGGGCTCCCTGGCAGAAAACACCCATGGACTCAACGAATGTGATTTAAACTCACTAATTTATGACTGTAAATTATCTAGGCTCAGAGAGATAAAAAAGAAATGCTACTTAAAAACTGGACATATGAGGCGTGATTTGTGAAATTAATTTTATTTTTGAAACATGATATCCAATTACAAATAAATAATTCATACAATGTAACTCAATGAGGATATACAATGTTCAGGCAGTTCATAGTAACAACCAAGACCACATTGAAAATGAATTTACATTAAATAACCAATTACAACAATACACAACTGGTCATTCAATTAACATTTCAGCCTGGTCCAAGGTGTAGGTAAGTTGAAGATTGTTCCTCTCACCAATAAAGAAACAGATGTACACAATGTTATGATGAATCCAGAGTAGTTAATGCATCACATTAATGAAAATTAAAACACTGCATTGCATCACCTAAATGTAGTTTAAGCACAGAATATAAGCTTGTGAATTTTAGCAGGATGAAGGATATTGCAGAGGAGTCACATCCTACAGGCATCTCTGCATAAACTGACAAGCTTTACAGGATGTTTTTAATACATCATTTCAATTCCTTACGCTTCTCTGCATCCTATCTCTAAACCCTGTAGGACATAGGCTTGCATTATGTTCTCCTTTTCAGTTGCACATTGTTTTTCACTTTCACTTCACCAAAATACTTTACTGCCAAGATACAGCTTCCCATGGAGATATGGGTCCTGCTGCACCATCACTAAACTTGCAAGGTCTTCTCTGACATGTGATTTTCTTCATTTCCTAACCTAGCCCAGAAACACTATTCTCTGCAAAGAACACTTAGGACATGAAGATTGAGTTTAGTCTAGAGTCTGAAATATGTTAAAACAGTTGTAGGGATTTAAAGGAGATTCACAGCATTTCTTGACGAGTCATGTTTTAAACGGAATGCGTAGATTTTCACAACAGAACATGTAGTTACAACTTCCAATGATTCAGAGTCCTGGGATGTTTATATTTACTAAAGCTTTTTTTAAAAAATCTCCCCCTTTCTGGGGCCACTCAGGTGATGTATATGCCTCTTGGTCTTAATTTGAACTCAGAAAGACTTCAAAAGTTACAGCTCTTTCCATTACAAAATTCTCCACGTGACAGAGCCTGTTACTTCCAGCCATGGTACTTTCCTACTTTACAGCTGTCAGCAGCCTTTGGAACAACACGTGCAATACCTTCCAGCAGGTACTTTTGTTCTTGTTACACTGAGCATGGGAAGACACAGGAGGGAATAAAAAAAAAGAGAGACCAGGTAAATTCCTGGCTGACATGTAGTGCATCTATGCAGGGTTTCAACAAACTCCCCTTAAGTTGTCATTCTGCTCAGCAGTGCAGGAGCAGAGGGTGAATATGGTGGCAGATGGAAGCATCTGACAGGCAGAGCAGTCTGCAGGACTGAGGCTGCTGGAGCAAGGAAGCCCCAAATATGAACAGCAACTGTGACTTAGAGCGCCACCAGCCCTGGTTAATTAATGTTGAGAAACACGAACACTCACAGGACCAGTGGCCTCAATGGGACAGGGAGGAAGATACTAGGAAGATGGAGGAAGAACCTAGCAGTATTAAAAGTCTGTCCCTTGTTATAAGTAAGAAAATGCACCCATCACAAACCTTATATCTTCAGCACTGAGGATAAAATTAATGAACTGCTTTATTTTCAACATTTGGTAGAATAAATGTCCACAATGAACCTGATGTCTAAACAAGGAGGAAATACCTCTACAGACATCCATTTCAAATATAAAAAACTGGACTGTCAAATCAAATGCACAGGTGGACTGCAAGCCAATCTTCTGACTGGATTAGAAGAAAAATTAAAACTACTATTTCCAAGCCATTTCAGATGTTTCATCTACGCAATTTATCCAAAAGTGGATTTAAACCCTTAGGACACTAACTTCAGATTTCTTCTGAATTAACCAGTAGCAGATTTATTTTCTTAAATCTGCTGCACAAAGCACCAAGTGATACACGTAGTACTTCAGCAACTTTTTAAATTTTTCACTAAAAATCACAAAAAATATATTAACAATGTACATCGAGTGCTGAGTTTTAACTATTAAGAACCCGTTGATGCAGCACAGATACATATTTAAGCAGTAGTATTGTCTAACACATGGCGTGACAGCTCCCTACACACTTGGCAATTTCCACATTAGTTTTCTTCAGATATTTTCCAACATTAGTCTCACCTCTATTTGCCAGAAGGTTTTAATTGATGACCTAGATATCTGAACGCATTGATCTCTTAAAGGCAGTTCCCGTTTCTGTTACTTAAATTTCCAAAATACACCAGTAACACCCAAATTCATCAAATGGTAACAGTTTTTCAGAGACAGCAGCAGGGACAATCCATGAATAGTGGGAGAGACAATGTAACAAAATACAGCTCAAACCTTCTCATAGTTTCATCAAAACTAAAGCAAAGGGAACCTACTTGACAATTTTTGACTCCTATGAATTGCTTTTTATAATCAATGAAAAGTGTGAATTTCTATTTCAGAATTTGTATATAAAACATCTCCCAAAACTTCCATGTCACAAATGCCAACAGCAGGAACTCCCTCCCCCAAAGCTGCTGCCTTTCAGAACTACTGTATGGTACCACAGTAGGATACAAAGTGGGGATCAAGACTTTGATTTTTAGTACTACAAGTAAATGATACACGAGAGAATCAGCTCCAAATTAAAGCCATTTTAATATTTGCTCCATCACAAAGTTGACTGATATATGCCTTTTCACATTCTCATGTAACCCTGATTAAAATATTCCTTCTAGAAATATTTTGAAAATAAAATTCACATCTGAAACAAATTTAAACACTCAGTGAAGAAGAAAAGATCCCCCAGAGTTCTCCAAACAACATTGATATATCTATAATAAAACAGAAACTGAGACTCCTTCCCAAAGCAAGAACTGGGTGTAACAAACCAAGCAACATGAATAACTCTGGCTGACAAAGACCTGTTTTTAAAGCAAAAAAATGCTAAACAAAAGAACACAAAATTAAAGGGAGATTTTTAACGGCACAAAGGGCAGCTAGGCACTGTGTGAGCTGAGAACATAACTGTCATTATGACTTTAAAAATCCCCCCAGTAAAATTTAGGTTACAGCTAGGGCAGAAGAGGGGTCTTGCCAGACTTTCACAAGCAATGAAAGAGCAAACTCAATGTCCAAACCTAATGAGAAAAGACAAAAGTTGTTACAGTCCCTCTGCTAAAAGGACATAATCTAACAAAGCGTTAAGTGAAATTAATGCTGAGACTTACTAGCTCTACCCAATTCAACTACTGCATGAAATGGACAAGAGCTATTTTAAAAAGGAGTTTCTGTATTTATTCTTAGGTTTAACTTCTGCTGTTAATAGCATTTTTTTGTATTAAACAAGCTTTAAGTAACACCTGCAAGAGTACCTGCCTTTTGTTGAGCTGTGCCATGACCACCTTTTCATTTTCAGATAAAAATAAAAGTAACCATTAGGCACATATTGAAGGTGTATTACACAAGCTGGAATGTCCATTTTCTCCCTCACATTTATACAGGAAAATAGCACAGCAGCAAATAACCTGATTCTCTGTTCAACAATGATCTTGTTACAAGCATTTTCAATGTACATAACGTCACAACATCGATACTTTCTTATCATTAAATAATTAGGTAAAAAAAGGCCCCCAGTATAACCATTTCTTATATACCCAAGTTCTCTCTATATACATCCAAATTTTAAAGATACAAACAAAACATTATACAGGATTTATAAATGTTTTAAAAACTTGAGGCTTCAGAATCATGGTTTCCCAGAAAAGACTTGGGAAAATCCACAGGTAGCAGAGAAAACTGGAAAAAAAGGAGACAGACACAAGTTTGCTGCCATAACATTTTACTAAACTTGCCAGTCATCATGGTGAAGTTATCAGAAATAACAGTTTGAGCTGCAAATGAGGAATGGTGGTTTTGTGTGTTGATCTCAAGTGTTGAGACAGGCAATTCAAGTATTTCCTATTTGATCCAAGCTCATTGTAGCAAAGTGGTGCAGAAAAGAATTATTTGACATTTTTTCCATACATTCGGTCAATGTCCGTCTGATAATATGCCGTAAGCTCTTTGCGCTTTAGCTTGAAAGCATCTGTCACTAGACCAGTCTCAGGGGTCCAAGGATCAGGGCTCAATCGAATTTTTACTGGTATTTCAAACTTCTCCAGATTAGCTGTAAAAAGAAACGTTTTTAATACAGAACAGCAATGTAACCATTTTCCTGCAATTAAACGCAAAAGAAGGAACCGTTTTGTCCCACAGAAAAGCACGTGGCATACATGAAGAGTGTTCCTCAAGCCCCTACAGTTAGCTCTGAAAACCCTTGTGGTCACAACCAGTGACAGGACCCACCAGTAAACTGTTCTCCAGTTTTCATACCAAATACTGAAATAAACCCTGGCTGTTCGGGCATCTGGGCTGCTCCCCAGATTTAGAAAAGCCTCAGTGAATGGAATGACATCCTCAAAGTACACACTGTTGTATCAGTATCATGATACTCATCTTCTGGACAAAAAGTCCACTTAAGACTGAAAAAAGAGGCAGGGTTTTGTTTTTTCCTGATAGTCCTAATTTCTTTGAAGAAACCAAGTTCATATGGTAGCTGTTCCCCTTACTAAAACAGAACAGTGCTCTGCATGTTAGACCTTTAGCCCAAAACACTATCATTTGCAGGAGTTTCTGCAAATGGTTTCAGACAGAAGAACTACTCTAAGTAATCAACAGATGAGCAATATTAAAGCCATTAGATTAGTTTCAAGTTACATTAAAAAGTAATTACAAATGTATATAATTATCCTTTGCAACCTGCCATTTTTTCATTTTGCTTCACCTTTTACTTCACTTGACATTAAAACACTGGGTTTAGGTTTTTATTGCAATTTAGCACTAACAATCATAGCATTACTCAACTAACAGCTTTATGAAAGGTCAGTGCTTAGTAATGGTCAAAATCAAAAGCAAGGCAGAAATTATTATGAAAGAACAGACAAAATATCACTGTGCCACTGTTTTAATTCTGCACCAGAGTAGCTAAGTTGGCTGTAACCAATTAGCATGAAAAAGATACAGCTGAGGAGGAAGTATAATAGACACTAAAAAGAAAATCATAGCTGCCATTGTGACTGGTCACTGCTTCTTCACATAGAAGAGCTTGGCAGACCCAAACTGAACTAGCAGATGGCAGGGTTAAAACAAACAAGGGTTAAAAAAATCCAGAGGCATTTCTTCACATGAACATAGCTGAGCTGTGCAACTCTGCCACAAGTTAGTATGGATACTGACAGAGAACATTTACCTCACTTTAAAATGTGACTAGAAGAGCGAACAAAATAAAAGTCTACCGATACTAACTACAAATACAGTGCTTTCAGTTTAGGAAATCCCTCAGATGCAAGTCACTGGAAGCTAGGAGAGCCCCTGCCATCACAGGCTTATTTCAAATACTCAGAGGCAGGCAGCATGTGAGACTCTTAAACCCAACACACCTATCTACAGATGACCCACATGCTTTGGACCAGCAGCTAAGGCCAAAAAGATACTACATGACATCTTGAAGAGCACAAGACAAACACACACACAGGGGACAGAACTGAGCTTGTTACATTTGCCCTGTTTTTATATTCTTCCCTCAGCTATTGGCCAGTTAAAAAAAGTTACATGAGCCAAAAGGACTGACCTAACCCATGTTTTGTTTTCGGTTTGCTTTGTTGTTGTTGACTTTTTCCATTTGTGGGTTTTTTGTGTTTTGTTTTGGTTTTTTTGGTAAGAAAATTTCACTTCATACATGTTCTATGAAACACATACACACAAGGAAATATTTTTAAGGCCTATGTTTAAGTGTTTCACAGACATTACGGTCCACAAGATTCATACTATCTACCCAGCTACTCACCTGCCACAGCAGCCTCAGCTAGAACCTTCAGTACCTCTTTCTCCATTTCAGGACTGTTACAGATCTCTTCCCAGGTTCCTTTAAATCCTTTCTTCCGAGCTAGTTCTGCAAGCTCCTTTTGATTTGGCACAACAAATCCAATGACATAAGAATGGAAACTGAGAAGTATAATGGACTTTAGTATTAATTCTGTAAAGTTAACAAGTCTTCAAAAATTAACATTTCAAGTTGGGGGGTTTGCACTTCATACAGAGATATTGCTCTTAACAGTTGGCTTTTGTTCACCTGATAATCTTTCTGAAATAGTACACACATCACCTTTGCCTGCTTAAAAATAAGTAGAAAGAGAAGCTACTTACCTTACAGTAACTGGATTGCTTCAAGGTGTGCTGTCCATATGCAAATTCCACTGTGTCCCATGCTCAAAGCTTTAGGGAAGCAGTAACCCATACGATGTCAATGCTCCCTGCCTCTCATGTTTTGCATCCCGGTATGAAGACTGGTGTGCGGCTTCCCTACCTCAGTTTCCTCTCAACTGCAGAGTCCAGTTACTGTAGAGGAGTAGAGGACTGCAGTGAAGAGGGGTTGGAGAGCAGGTTGTGGAATGAGCATATGCACAACACATCTCAAAGAACACCTGCTTCTGTAAGGAAGGTGACTTCTCTTTCTCTTTCAAGCGATTGTCCATATGCTCACTCACACTGCTGGCAATCTGTCTGCGCCTCATATGCCTAGAACGTATGAAGCTGTGATCTCAGTCTTCGGAAAACACTGAAGCATGATTCACCTTGAAACAGGTATTCAAGACTCTTCAGATGGTGTAAAGTTTAGGGGAAAACGTGAACAGAGCCTCACATAGCAATTCTACATGTTCTAACAAAGCTGATGACAGAATCAGAGAGCTGAAAGCGACGTCCAAAGATGAGCTAATTCATTCACCTGCCTCGAAGCAAGGCCAGCTACATCTAACAGATATTTTTCCAACCCATTCTTAAATATCAGATGAACACTAATCCCAGTGCTTCAGTATTCATAGCACTGGAAAGCTGTTCTGATGGCTATTCTGACTTCTCTCTGCAGTTTACATTAGGTGTGTGTTCACAGAGCCAACAGTTGGCTGTTCCTCTCCTTCCCACAGAACCCAATTACTCATTCACAGACTGTTGCTATAGTTCTTTCCTTCTCAACTTTCTGGTCTTACTTTCTTCCTTAAGATTCTTTAGAAATTTAAACAATGCCTTTTCCTCTCAAGCCATGCATCACAGGTCTCTGCCCAGATGCTCTCATTTTTCTCCTGGACTATTCTCAAGAGGTCCAACTTTCCTGAAGTGCTGCATATGGAACTCAGACTCTATTGCCTGGTAGAGCAAAAAGATCATTGTGCATCTTGAAGGCTATAATCTGATCATGCTGTGTGCTTTACATTCTCAAAACAGCATGGCACTTGTTGACTCATGTCAGCTCCTACAGAAATGCTACCATCCTCATCCTGTATTTTTGCTGTTTATTTAGTTCTAAGTCTAATTTACATTTCCTCTCCTTAAACTGACTGCTATTTTCAAGCAAATCTCCATTTAGTCAAGCTTGTTGTTAATTCTCATTCTGTCCTCCACTGTACCCTTGGTCCTGCCCCATCGTAGCCATCTACAGATTTATTAAATCTTTTCAACTGTCTCACCAGAGAGATCATTAATGGGAAATACAGAACCTTAACCTCAGCATGGAGGTTACTTCATCTTACTCTTTAAGGTCTTCACGATAATTTTAAAACACTAACTCTAGATACCCAATTTTCTCCTTCGTTACTGGTATGAATTGTAACAGGCATCTGGCAGCAGCTGTGAAGACTGCACAGAAGTTCATTACAAACAAAGGTTCCCCAGCATCATCTGTCCACAAGCCTTGCCCGTTGGCTCACTCAAAACCATTCTCATTTTTCTCTTACTTAAGAATATACTTACAGAAAGACTCCAGATTAGCTTCAGTATCACTGCTTGTATCTCACCTTCTGTCTTTGACTCTGATTCCCCCCACACGCACACAGACTCGTGCTCTACTCTGTACTGAACCCTTGTAATTCCATCTGGAGTCTACTCTGTCATGTTTCTGTA
Source organism: Chaetura pelagica (assembly GCF_000747805.2). Lineage (NCBI taxonomy): Eukaryota > Metazoa > Chordata > Aves > Apodiformes > Apodidae > Chaetura > Chaetura pelagica. The sequence goes on along the minus strand of NW_009953929.1, from coordinate 1,445,004 downwards.
TAATGTATAAAGGCATCCAGCACACAAGGACTCTGGCACTTTCATCCCTGTTCCTGTTGACATGCTCACGGTCATGTCCAGCAATAACACCAGTGTCTCTGGGAACAAACAGCATATAGAAGTAATCAGTTGGCTGGGTAAGCCTCAAACTTGGATCATCTAAAATTCAGCCTCTTGCGCAGAAGCGTATTCCCTCTGGGCAAATGGGTTCATCCAACGATGCTTTTTCCTGGAAAGAGCTCCTTGGAGCTCTCAGCTCCTGGAACATAAAAGCTTTTTGTACTATGCCAGTAAGTTAAATCTTCACTTGTTACAGTACAAATGCTAGAGTACCGTCTGTCATGAGAAGGATCCTGAAGACTATCTAAAGCAGCTACTTCCCTCTCCACTAGTGTTCCTTCTGCAAATCTTTTGTACCTGCTAGCTGCCTCAATCCTAAAGGTCATAACAACAGCACAAAGATATTTTCAGAATTTGGTCCTGAGGTCCTCCTTAGTCATCTCCTCCATGCTAACAGATTCTGCTGAAACATCTCTCCTACACGAGGCACCCTCATTCCCTTGCTGTGCTTGAGCTCCTCCCTAGCAACAGCCTCAGACTTCTGGTAAGAGACAAACACAGTGGCACTACACGTCGGTATCACTGTTTCTGTTCTGTTAAGCCTGGTCCTAATCAGCTCTTCTGGAGCTTCATGCTGGGAATGCCCTTGGGTTTTTCTTCCATGTTTTGTTCATTCCTCAGGTGACTGAACTACTTTGTTTTCCTGACGTGATGCTCAAGACCCACTGAATACATCTTGAATGGGGGAAGTGCTGATAAAACCGAAGGAGTCTCCTCTGAAGGAGCTGCAATCATGATTCCTTTTAGCAAAAATTTTCTTCCTTATCTCACAATTTTGTTTGAAGGGGTCAATTACTATAGCTTCTGAAGAGGTGATGATATGCAAACACTTCTAATTTCCTACTACTGTTTTGAGAGGAACTTGGAAACCCAAGATGTGAGGTCAGTTCACAGATTTAAACAATTTGTAAAAGTCTGCCTTCCTTGTTCTTTTGCACCTGGGAGACGGAACAGCTACAAATGAAGAACTTGCTTTGCATACAAGATCACCCAGGCAAAGTATAAGGAGAGACAGGATATGAGAGGTCATGGGCACTGCTAAGAAAAGTTTCCAAACTCACACTGCTGATTATATACCCACAATGAAATGTGCATATGGAAAATCATTCAAAGATTCTGTATTACCTGGCTACTTAAGCCAATCAAACACATGAAACTAAGAAAAATACAGCAGCAGCAAAAAAAAACAATCTGGGATGTACTTGGATTCTGTTTGCAAATTACCTCTAGAAATTGCTCACAGGTTTTCCTCTTTTTAAATAATATACAAGACACAGACTAACAGAGACAAGTGCCTGTCTGACAAGTGCACATCAGCCTTCTGTGTTATGTCGACCCAGCAAAATTAACACAAAATTTGACAGTACATTTTCAATAGTGAACTTCAATCCCAGAACAGCAGAAATTGCAATCTGTAGGATCCTCTTTCTCCACAGACTACAGAGCGTGGTCAGAACAGGCACATAACCTCCAGCAGTCAAAGCAAGCAAACAACAGACTCACTCGATGGGTCAAAAACCACAAACAAAATTTAATATGGTGGAAGATTTCTGAGCAGTGGCAGGCCCAGTGAGGGATAGCCTGTTGATCCAATACTGTAAAAACTGAAGATACAGGATTACTAACTAGCATTCATTAACACCAAAAACAAAATACCACAGAGAACCAGGTGAACAAACCAAAAGTTAATTTTCCATTTATTACCACTGAGCAATTCTCTGGTATGTTTGTCCTGGCCTCCTTCAATCAAAGTTACCAGCTGGGGGTTTTTTTGGCCATACTGCCAATGAGAGCATTTCCAATCATTCAGAAGCTCCAGAATAACTTTTCAAACATCAAAATGACAACAGGAAACAAAGACCATCTGAAGTATATTGATACATATAAGTCTGTATTATACACAGGCAGAAAATTTTAGAAATAGAAACTGAAAGACATGTTTGAGCCCTTTTATGTCCAATTCAGTAGTACAGGTAGAAAGCAATAGAAAGGACACCTGAATATAACTTATTAGCCAAGTGTGTGCATACTATTTACAGCTCTCACTCAAGCTTTAACACTTCTGCTGGTGTACAGCAGGGGTTGAAGAGAAGTATTTTTAATGTGCAAGGCAGTTTCTGGGCTGTTGGGTGGTTTTATTCCCCATCCTCCTCTGAATTGCAACAGCACTTCCTCTGAATAACAGACCAGCTAAATACAGTAAGGAACAAGGTGTCCTACAGCTTCCATAGGTCATCTCTAAAGTGCTTGAGCGATGTCCGTTATGAACTCAGAGCTTAGTTGTTTTTCACACTGGGGAAAAGGGAATTAAAGAGACTCATTCTTGGCATTTTCCAAGAAATTGAGAAGAATTGGGAAAGGAAAAATAAAAGAATACATTTCAGATGGTTTAGTTTTGATAAAGAAAGTTATTCCATTGTATTATGAGTAAAAACCTTTTTCAACTGGTTAAAAAAAAAACCACAACAAAACACCCCACACATTGACTGGCAAATAATTTTGCTTAGGGCTTCAGTAGGACAGACAAAGAAAACAGCAATAACTAAGTTATCAGCTGCCTCTCACCTGCTTGCATACGCACAAATATTGTCTACCAGCGGAAGATTCTTTAGAGCTGCTTCTACTTTGCCAAGAGAAACGTATTCTCCTGCCTGGAGTTTAACAAGATCTTTTTTACGATCTATTGAGGAAAAAAGGAATAAAATGTTAATTCCATAACACAACATTTTAGACACTGATTTTGTACTTTTCTGAAACACGTGTACAAATGCCAAAAGGTGAGCTGGCTCATGTTTGATGAATGTACCAGAAACATTTAAAATCAGGTTTCCATGCTCTGCATTTTATCAAGCTCTCACATAAAAATGAGCCATACTTCAAACCTATGCATTTTCTGCCTTTAGAGCTGCATTTCCTACATGACAGCACTGTGATGTGTATAGAAGACAACTAGGATTATACAAAAGCCAGTGTTTGACTAGCAGCACACACTTTGTGCTGCCTGGTCCAGATGCTTAAGGCAGGAGATGCACCATTAGGTGACATAGTCATTTATTCCCAGGCTAATTCCATATTAAAAGAACAATTGTTTATCTGTTATCTGAAACAAAATAATAGGAAGCAAAAATTAAGCCTGAATTATTTGAGCTTATTCTACACAGCCCACAGATGACTAGGGGGTCTTATCCACCCAGCTGGAATGGCTGCCAATACTACTGTTCATTTCCTACGGACTTCATGCCACTTCCTGCAACCAGGCAAGGTAGTTGTGTAGCTGTTTGACCAGTGCAAAGCAGCTTCAGTGGGATCTAAAATTCTTGTCATGTAATAAACCAAAGAAGCTTAGTTTTCAGTATTAAAGAGCACCCTGAATCTGCTGACTTCAAGAGAAACAGCTGCTTGTTTATAGGGCATCTACTATTGTACCTACCTGTGTCAAAGAATTAGGAGCCTATTGCAGGCTTATGTATAAAACCTTCCCCTTAGTAAATTTTTCTCCTAGTTCCTTAATGATAAAGGAATATTCTCATTATAAAAAATGTCAACAGAAAATTTCTTTTTTTAATTCCTGAGCACATGCTACCAAAAGAGCCCTTTCACTGAATCAAATTTCTCACTTTGAAAATTATCATATCTAAGGCAGATTATCTAGCTCCATTACCCTACATTTAAGTCTCTAATTACTACCAGTCTCACTCGAGTGGAGTCAATGTTAAGACTGTTTCAAAAGGAAGTCATTGTTTTAAAAATCAGCTTTAAAAACACAGTCAAGTTTACATTGATATATCAGAATTTTCTTGGGATGCATTGAAGGGCTTTGGACTACATGTTAAGACAGGTTTGTTTATTTTTTAAATAATTACAGTATTTAGTAATCCTGAAAAATGTACATGCATGTCCACCTGAATTTATTAACTCACCAATAATTTTTAGGCATCCATCTTGCTGAAACTCTCCAATGTCTCCAGTATGGAGCCACCTTTGCCCATTCTCATCAACAGTGAAATCTTTTTTGGTTCGCACTTCATTTTTGTAGTAGCCCACGGTCACATTTTGCCCTCCAATAAGAATCTCACCTCTAGGATACGGTTTATCAGTGTTGTAATATCCACCTAAAAGTACATTTTTTTTACTAAGTTAACCAAAATGAAAATATATTCCAAAGCAAGAATTCCTATTATTGTTGCTATTTGACTATAGAACTGAACACTTTAGTAAGTCCTTAGCCAAAGTTCCCACTTGTCTAAGTGTTGTTCAGTAAGAGAAGTAAGAGAAGTTCAGTAAAAGAAGAGACAGTTCTAATTCTTTTCAGCATATAAACAACTTTTTAATGTGTGTTTACAAAGAGTGACATTCACATACACAGAGAGGGCAAATGTCTCCTCTATGAAATCCCTTTGCCAGGACTAACATGCTCCATCAGTTTCATAGAGGGTCAAAACAAAGGGAAATTTTGCCTCATTTTAGAACAGAAAAAAACTAAGATATCACATTAGCCAAAAACATCTATAATTGTTATCTATTTCTACTCTACAATACATAAAAGCCTACAGTGAAAGGAAATCACTTAAGTACATCTCAAACTTCATTAAAAATATTTCATATAGTATTCATTAATCTTCCATTCCATATGCCAAAACTTTTAATTATTTTATTAATCATAATATTAACACTATTTTAAAATATTTTAATGGCAACTCAAGGTATCACGAAGGCACTTCAACTGAAGTCTCCTGAATCCAGCATCTCTAAGACACAACATACCAGACCTGCACCCTGTCCTGCAAGACCCTTGGTCTGAACCAGGAAGAGCTCCAATGCTGTGTACATTTACATGATATGCATGTATAATTATGGTGACTGGAATAAAAGAAACAGAATAGCCAAAGTGTCATAATACAACCTAGTCAAAATAACTCTCATGTGGATAGCATCTGTCTAGATATTTGTAAGTTTAAAAAAAACAGAGGAATTTATTTTACCTTTTTTTGTCCTCCAAAATTAAGGGTTTTTTATAGGTAAAAGTAGCATTTAAAGTTTAAAAAGCCAATAGTCTTCTAATTACTATTACCGAGCAAAGTCTAATAGAAAAATAACTATATAAAGTTCTTACAAACACACTGTAATTTAACCACATACAGAAATTCTCACCTTCTTCCCAGTTCATCAACTTGATTTCACAACAGACCAAAGGTGCTCCCACTCTCCCTGTAGTGTAGTCCCAAACTAGAATTTAAAAGAGAGCATTTTCACAAGAAAATGTTAACAAAACTTATTAGAAAAATGGTTGTTGTTATGCATCTTATACAGTGAAAATTAAATGCTATTTATTTCTGTAATTCATAGAGCAGAACTTCCAAGAAAACCAATGGTATCAAGGTAATGGATATAAATTCCTTGTCCTGCCAAGAGAATAGCTGTCTCCATTTACAGATGCTTCCAGTCAAATCAACACCTCTTTGACAATAAGCTGGCTATGTGGATCCCACTTCAGAAGCAGCACAACCACCTTAAATAGTGTTTCCTGGGCTCTGAAATAAGCAGCAGTACTTCTTAACAACGTAACAGTCCAGAGGTTTTATATTTTGATTCACCTTCCTGAATTCTCAATCCCAAGCACTTTTTCATCTGGGCACCTTCCAAAAGAGCATCACTGGAGTGATGTATTGTATCATTTGTATTACAGTTCCACTTTTTTTTTCCCCAAGCTACCAACAGAGCCATTTCCAAGGACTGCTTGGAATAAAAAACATATCACATGAGTTTGTGGATCACCAAGGATCATAATATATACATGTTCTACAATCTGGCATAATCCAGCAAGGACTCTGGGTACTCCTCATACAATTCTTATATGTAGATCACACCCTTGCCAAAAAATAGCAGCTCTGGCTGTTTCTGCCACAACTGAGCATGAGTGAAATTTTAGGACTAAACGGCACTGAAACCATCAAGTTCTGTTAGATTAAATGAAAACCTGCAGGCTTTTGCCTTCCATTTTTTATTTTCCTAATGTCTCAATATACTCACCAAAACTAGAAAAAATTTATTCAGTTCAATTGGTAAGTGCAATAATGCCAAGATCCCATCCACACTATTCCAGGTTTCTCTATCACAAATGAGAACATGCATTTGCTATGCAGGTCAGAAGCTTTAGCACTCCGTGTCAGGATTAGCACTCCTGATTTATCAACTTATGATGCCAAGGAATTCTCAGGGTTCCCCAGTTCTGCTTGGTAATGTGCACCAAACAAGCAGGCAAAGACAACACAGGCAGAGCGCTCGGCACAGATCACAGCACTCAGTGGGAGGCACCAACACCAACCTTCTGTGATTGTTCCTGCTCCAGCTGATTCAGTGAGTCCATAGCCCTGTCCCACAGGGCAGCAGAAGCAGATGTTCATAAACCTCTGTGTTGCAGCAGAGAGGGGAGCTCCACCGCAAAGCAGGACGCGGATTTTTCCACCCAGCAGCATTCGGACTTTCCGGAAAATAAGGCTAAAATACAAAACCAGGAGTACATGTTTGCTGCTTAAAAACAAGAGTACCTAATTTTGTAAAAATTGAAAGCTTCCATCATCTCCAAATAAACTTTTATGGCATTAAAGGAAACTCTGAAGTAGCACATTTAAGTTTGCAAAAACACAGATTTTGAAGCTTGTTTCCACATTCTAATTTGTAGATGGGTTAAATGTTTTGAGAACAGTTATTAAGACAGTAAAGCTCTGTGATTTCCTCCTCAAAAGTTGTATAAATTTTGCAATTATATTATCCTTTAATGTCACTCATGTTGGGAGTTGGACTCCGATCCTTACGGGTTTCTTCCACCTTGAGATAGTCTATGATTCCCTTCTGTGGAAATGTGAAGTTTACAGTTATCTATAGGAATAGAGTTCCCATCTTACCAAAGAAGTGTATCGATCCATTATTGAAGTCCTGATGGAAATAATGCAATTAATAGCCAGTCAGTTGGAAGTTAAACAACACTCACTTGAATTATTATATCAGTAAATACTTAAAACTATCACACAAACTACAGTGTTGTTTCAATGCACACTTAGTTACAGACTAATTCATGTTTAAAGTGTCAACATTAAAACAAAGAATAAAAAAAACAGATACAGCTCCAACTTTGCTAATCATTTTTTTCATGCCATTAAAAATAAAACTAAAATTACCTATCACAGAGAGGGGTAGTGTAACCTTTGGAAATCTGTTCCATTTTGTAGTTGTAGGCCAATATAAATAGGTTACGCTGGAAAGTAGTCATTTCATTCACTTTATTCATGACATTTTTGTAGATCCGATCCATGATTTCCTGTAGTTACATGAAAAGACTAACTTTAACTCAAAGAAACAAATGTTAATTCAGGATTACAAAAAGGGCACATGATCTAGAAATTCTAGAACACTTCAAATGACAATCTGCTCCCAAGTTTCTTCCTCTTCCACTGTTAAGAAATGTTCATAGGAAGGAGGAAAACAAGCATCTGAGCAGGAGCTCTAGTTAACCTCAAGACACCTGCTGCCAAGTATCTTAATTCCATTCATTTACTAGGATGAACAATAGATGACTAATTAAAATGGCAACTTAATCCCCACAGCTGTTTAAACTTTGAAAAAATGCTGACACTCATAGAAATAAATACCAAAAATACTATTTTAAGCTACCTTAACAAAGATTCTACCTTTTTAATTTAAATCATCATTGCATTAATTTTGTTATTTAAAGTCTGAGTTGTATTTTTTTAAGTATTTATCCTCCAGTTACTTACCGGGACAGCTGCCATTAGGGTTGGCTTAAGTGTAGTAACATCACCTTTGCTTCCTTTCTTTATTTTGGAGGACTAAAGCAAAGAACAAGTTTACTAGCACACACATTTGAGATTTTTAACATGAGAAACAAAATGACATAGCACGTCTTTCAAACAATCCTTTTCATTTAAATTCTATTTTAACAATTAAAAAGAGTCCAGAGTGCCAGTCATAACCACCAACACTCCATTTCATGAATTGTAGAAATGATTTGTTGGAATATTTTTTAAGATGTATTAAAAAGGTCTGATGCAATTCATTATTTTTTTTAACATAAGAGCTTTCATCTACCACACACCTGGTCAGCCAGTGTCTGAGGTGAGGAGTAACCAATGCGGCATCCATGGGACAGACACACAAGTTCAGCACTCAGCTCCAGAACATGGGCAAGAGGCAAATAGCCAATATAGATGTCTTTTTCCCTGTAAAGGGTTTTTAAAAGATAGGATTACGTTGTACCCACTAGAGTCCTAAGATGAGTTCATGACAGTAAATTTACAGAGCTTACACAGAACTAGAGAAAGTAGAAAAATGCCTTTGGAGCTTGAGTACGTATTCCAAGTAACATGGGTTGAGTTTCAACAGTTGTGTCCTACATACAGCCGGGTTAAAGCATGAACAGAGTGTGATGTTTACCCATCCCAAGACAATGAGCCCTGTGTTATGGCTGCAAAGGCAACGCTGTGGACAAAATTAAAAATTGGACGAGACAAAGAAACCACAGAAGACAACCCTAAGCAAAGGAAATACTGCTTAGGGAAGCTTTCAAGCACTCTAGTGCAAGGTGGCCTCACAGGCTTTTGTGTACTGGTCTTGCCCACATACAGAAGATGAGGGAACAAACAGCACATGAAGTTATGTCATTTACTGAAGTACTGGAAGATGCTCAAGAATCAGCTCACAGTACGATATGTCCCAGGCAGGCAACAGAAACCAGTATTTTACACAGCAATTAATCCAAAATCATATGCAACTACATTACTTTTATTTACTGGTAAAGAAACCATTGGTGCATACCCCAGATCTGGAATCCTCTCAGCCATTCCAGTTATCCCAGCAATTATATTGCAATGGGAGATCATAACTCCTTTGGGAATCCCTGTGGATCCACTTGTGTACATGATCACTGCAATATCCGAGGGCACAGGCCTGGCCTGCTGTTTGTTTCCTGTAATTTGTGTTAAAAAAGAGAACGCATAATATATGGAGAGCCCATCAGACTGGGAGAGCTGATACACAGTTATATTAGTATTTAAAACTGGTATATCAAAAAGGGAAAATCTTTTAAAGAAATTGAGAGGTCATAGCGTTGGGAGCAAACCTGCCATTCCCCTGCAGATGGAATAACTACCCACCCTACTCCTAAAACAACATTCAACTCAAAATTCCCATGCCTCCAGTGTTTAAAAAGATTCTGAAAACACAAAAGAACCAAAAAGCAACTACTGAACATAATGAAATCTTAAGATATAAGGTTTAGCAGCTCTTCAGAGCCAAGAATAAAACTTCATAGTTTAAACACCTTCAGAAATTGAATTCAAATTCTAAAAATGTTACATATACTGGAAATAAATTTAAATAAATTTACACAGCAGAATGATACTTTCAGAAATGCAATACAAGTGACCAAGTTCTGTCAGATTTCATATTATTTGTGAATTTAACAAAACTTAATGGTAGCTCCAAATAACCTAGTTTAAATATGTCTGATCCTAAGAACACTAAGAACATGAGTTCCTATCCTGACCTAAATGCTTATCCTGAAAATTATTCTTCAACACTTGTTGAGAAGACAGTTTCTATTAAAATAATTTTACTCTATTCTGTTGAAAAACACAACAAAAACACACGCTGTAAATTCAACCATAACCAAACAAAACAAAAAACCCACAGATTTAAAGAAAAAGCAGATGATAAAAGTTTAATCGCTGCATTATTTTTTTGAGATCTGCCATTTCCCCAAGTTTAATTGAAAGGGTCAAAGTAGGACAACAAAAGAGATGACCCAAACAAAAAGAAGAGATAACCTACCAATTTCTGCCTTGGCCCCCATAGCTTGCACAGAAGCCATAGTGTGAACAATGACACCCTTGGGAAGCTCTGACCACGTTGTTGGTTTTCCATCCACTGTAATAATATGTCTTAGCAGTGGAACTTGAGAAACAATTTCCTGTGGAAATGAACATGTGTTCAGAAATCAAACATGAGGTTTGTGTAAACAAGAAGGCAAAAAACCATATCTATTTACTGTATACACTAAATAAGCACTGACATAAAATATCAGAGATTTTAAAGTATCAGAGGATAAACTTGTCTAGCTCAAAAAGCTGCAGAACTTGAAATTTTCCACATTTTGATTCACAGGGCTAATTGAACTTTCCACTTACAAGTCCAAAAACTTTTCCAGCCATTTACTGATCTGGGTCTTATTTCAAGAAAAGCCCACAAATAAGACTGCAGTTTTGTAGAGACAATTGACTTTCCACTCTCACAGAACACTGAGAAGAAAAAGTGACAATAGAGCTCACAATTCTTATGTTGTTCCTTCATTACTATGCTACTTAAAATAAGCAACAGCTAGCAAAAAAAAATTAAAAAAAAATCATTAAGCACTAGCTAAACATTCCAAACAAAATGAGTTTTGAAATTATTCTTAGTATTTTAGTGGAAGAAGAGATGATTATCATCTCTAGCAGAAGAAATCATTCTCTTACTGCAAGCTGAAATAAATGTGTATTGTATATGCACTGTCATTCTAGTAACTAAAAAAATAAGGTCTGGGAAATTCTCATTTACAATTCAGCAATAACACACACTTTTTAGTTAAAATAATTCCCTTATGTGAAAGATCTAGATCCCCCAAAACCCATAGTGATGAAAGTCATGCAGATCAGTTGTTCCACTTGTGTATTCAATCCAGGTCAGTAAGTCAAAAAAGTTTTTGGACTGTTGTCAGTGTTTTACTACGCACTCCCCCACACTGGAAAACAGCTCCAACTTTTCAAGCGCCCATCTTTAGACTCAAGAGCCATTCTCTGCAGGGAAAACACCCAACAATAAACCAGGAGGTTGATCACATTTAGCAATTCATATACAGTTCATACATTTTTCTGTTCTTCCCATTTGCCTAAACTTACAGGCACTAAATCCATCCAGAAACCAGAGCAGTTTCTTGCAACGGTGTTTCAGGCAGCACTGCAGCTCTTAAGTGCAAACTGCTCACTTTGTTCTCAACAAGTCACCAAGGAGCAGAAATCCAACTGAAGGCTAAACTATGTTTTTTTTCTGTACATGAAGACAGATACGTAAATCTTACTCTAAAAGAAGTGTCTGTCTTATAGAAAGGCAATAAATCATTGCTCTGTACAATGGAACCAGGCCTTTTAAAAACAATGAACAGGTACACTGGAAAGAGATAGACAAAGAACAGTTTTCTGACCTTCAATTTTGTTTGCATCAATTCTTTGCTAGTAATGATGGTGGTCACCTCTGTTTCATTCAGCCCATGTACTATGGCTGGGCCTCCCAGAGTAGCATAGAGAGTAACAACTGAAACAGACAATGGGGGGGGAAATGGTGAACCTCTTTCAGACTTTCAAGCGTAGCTTACAATAAAGGGATAAGATTGACCTATTCTAAAGTAGGCAAAACAGTAAAAATATGTCAACTAATAGCAAGATGGTATTATTTCATGCTTTAAAAAAAATACATATTACATGGATTTAAATACAGCATAATTTTCAGTTACTCCCAGAAATAATAAAGGGCAACCACTGTCTATGTGACTGCTTACTACTTTTCAACCATTTTTATGCCATTCTCTTCTAGATCTACTCTTCTATCTTCATGGCTTTTACAATTTTAAAAGTAGGCATCTGTTCTCAGTTTAATACACTGTTTAATAGCCCGCTAGTACACAGGAAAGAAACAGCTTTATGTGATTCTCTTTTCAGAACTCACATGGTCTGTTACTAACCTTTTACAATTGACTGCTAATAGGAAGTTATTACAACACTGCAACATATCATCATCAGATTAAGTCTCACACTCAGTAATAAATCTGTGGCTATCATATTCTCCCATTTATTTAAAACAACATAATAAAGACAACAATAATCACACTCATTAGACAATGAACTGACATCATAAGAATATAGAACAGAAAGGAAATTAAATATTTAGGAATCTATTAGAAACACCAATTTCTGTGTTTAAGGGCAGCTCATTAGCAAGAGTGTTAAACCACAATTACTTCATATTAACAATTTTCAAATCATATTTAATTTGCTGCCATTTTTATGGGAACTGTATGAGAAAAAACAGGAGGAGAGGTAGAAGGTAGAGAGGCATTGCTCTCAAAAAATAATTCCCTATTTTCCAAGCAGCATGCTAAGCAAGGGCATCTCTAAAAAGTTGTAAGGTCAATTACCACAATAATTAGTAATTGTAACATCAGTGCTGGAAATTTTGTTCATGTCAGGTACCTGAGTTTCTTTTGTATTTTAGGGTGAATTTAATTGAATATTTTGAAAACAATTATTAAAACAAGACACCCTATTTTATGTTATGGCTGTCACTACATTATGTTCACTGCAGAAAAAAAATATCCAACTGTTGTATTCTAAAAATCCAGGGAGTTACTAACCCAGTGCAGCATAGTAAGGAAGAACTCAAAAGCAGTTTTCTTACACAGAAAAGTAAATAGTTGACCTCTACTTATTTTTTCCTTGTTAAAACAGTCCATCATAGTTCAGAACTGTTGCAGGGCAAACACACATGCACTGTGTTTTCTTTAATTTGGTGGGAGCAAAGTCCAGAAGAGTGCCTCTACTAGTTCCCACGAGCTCTCTCTACTTACTGCAGTGACCCCTGTTCTATAAACATCTAGCAGAAATGCAGATTCCCCAGGCCAACAAGCACAACTGAGACAATGCACTGCCTGGAAAGAAAAGCATAATCCCTGAAATGTCTACATTTGTGTAATTACTCATCTACAAATAAGTACCTCGAGGACAACTTCGAGCTGTGTGACAGAGCCAGTGAGCTCCACCATTTAGATGATGGTGTATTGATGTCATGCAGACCAAAAAAAGTGATTTGTGAAATTCTCACCTCTCCACATTGGCACCTAAAACTTATTCAGGCAAATCTGAAAGTTTAGGTAAGTTTTTTTTCTCTCCTTTTCCTCTTGAAGACACACTGAAGGAATTAACTTTTGTGTTCATCTTTACACATGGTACAGTACAAGTGAGCCTTTGATACTGGACTTCTGCTAGGAACACTGTTCTAAAAGTCTGACGAAAAAGCTCAATACCACTAAATCTGCCAGCTGACAGACAAGAACAAAGCCTTGCCCTAAAGAAGCAAACAGAACTTTTGCCTTTTTTTTCAATAAAACTAAAATGTTAAATTCAATATTTCAGCACCTGTCCTACATTAAAAAAGCCAAGCATACCTCTAAAGGCTTAAGACAAATCACTTCTGACACAACCATTTCTGCTCAAGCCTCAGAAGGCAGGATTTAAAAATGAAACATAACCTTTTCTATTGATTTCATTAGCTGGTTGTACACTCAAGTGTTTTATTTGCCCACACTGGTGAAGAGCTCTTCACACTGATGAAGAGGAGACACTTTGGAAGAAAATCTGTTTTCATGCTAGTACTTTATTTTCCACTGTTGAAACAGCAATCCCACTCAACCTCCAGCAAATACAAGACTTAGCTTCAAACAGTGTAAAACTTACAGTAAAGCAGGTATTTCTAATCATAAAACCACTTGTTTGTGCAAGTAAGCCATAAGAATTACTTTCCTCATTTCCACACTGTAGCACAAAAGGCATTCTCTCCAACACAAGCCATAAAGCAGATGAACCTGCTCTCTTGGCATCAGTTCTGGACATGGACCATCAGCTTTAATACACTTCAGAGACAATGTCACAACACTACTACAGCAGTCAGCTGCTGGGAAGCATGGACACTGAAAAATGCTTATAGGTCATTTAGCAGTATCTTGCCACATTACTTCTCCATCACCATCTGAGTGTTAAAATCCATCCAGCAAACTGACTCTTTGAATGCTGCAGGATGATGTCGTCATCTGCCAAGACCTAAGTCAGCCAAGTTCACAGAAGCTGACATACAGCCTAGATGCTAAATGCCATGTCAGACAGGGTGCCAGAGCATGTCTCAATAAGGGAACTTCAAACACCAACCCAACAAAACCAAAAACACAGGCATACCATTCTACACACGACATCCATCCACCCTCTCAGATTTCTTACCCCCCTCAAATTATGAAATCTTACTAGGAATTGTGAGTGTATTTCACTTCCAAAGGAAAAATAACTGACACGAGCCTTTACATTGAGGTCCCAGGATAGCCACTAGGAATCTAACCAATCCTAAAACTGATGAAAGGGAACTGATCTGGTGTATGATGAGACATAGAATCACAGAATCTATGTAGTTTAAAAGCAACACAAGCATCTTGTCTGAGAACAGTCTGTGCAGATCTCTGCTCTGGCAGGCAAGTTAGCAGCAGCCTCTCACTGAAGAAAGAAGCAATCAAATTTTCCTGTGTTTCAACCTGTGTCTGTTGCCTCCAGTCTTAACAAAACACATCTTCGAGCAGAGTCTGGCTTTGTCCTCTCTCTGCACTCCCATTAGATAGGTTTAGACAGCAACAAGATCTCAACTCACTCTTCTTCATGCTGAACAGACCCCACTCTATCAGCCTCTTCTCATATGTCATGTTCTACAACCTCTCCAGCATCTTGGCAGCCCTCTGCTGGACTCACTCCAGTATATTAGTCTGTTTTTCTACTGGGAAGCCCAAAACTGGGCACAGTATTATAAATGTGGTTCCACTAGCATTCAACTGGAGGAGAAGGACCACTCTCCTGGACCCTACATTTCTGTTACTACCCCCAAGGATGCTGTTGGCTTCACTGCAAGAAGGCACGGCATCATTATCCACCAGAACCTCCAGGTCCTTTTCTGCAAAGCCGCTCTCTATCCAGTTGTGCCTCAGCCCATAATGATGCATGAGGTTATTCCAGCACACAGACAGGAACCTGTAATTGCCTTTTTGGAACTCCATGAGGCTCCTGACAGCCCACTTTTCCAGCTGACAGGCCCCTCTGAACATCAGCTCTGCCCTCCAGTGTACTGGCTGCTCCCACCAACATGCTATGGGCTGTGACCTGATATGTCGATACTGTCTCATCATCCAGATCTTCAATAAAGACATTGAACAGTACTGGATTCAGTACCACTCCCCAGGGGCTGACAGATAACTTTGTCCTGCTGATCACAATCATGTCTAGAGCAGAGAGTAACCATTTTAGATACAATTTTGTTAGGCTTGCTTCCAAAATAGAAAAATCTAATTAAGCATATCTTTAGTGTAGCTAGGTAGTAAATCAGGAATTTCTGCACATCCGGCTTTTACAGCCCATCTCTTAAAGGTGGTAAACCTGGCATGGGAGACAAAAGCCTGTGAGAAATAACATCTTCTAGAGTGCCCTGTGGGAACGTGAGAAACGTCTCCCCTGAGAACATCACAGACCCAAGGCAGGGTGGGCTTGCAGTTAGGTGAATGACTTGTTAAGGAGTGATGATGAAGAAGACATTTGAAAACACTTCCTATACCAAGCTGAGATCAGCATTCAGGAAGTTTCTCAGCAAGAAAAACAAGCCTAGAGCTCCTACACATACCCTTGTGCCTAGGCTCACTCTGGGCTAAGGCACAGAGCAGCCTTCCACTGTGGCAGAGACAAACCACCTCAAACACATTTGTGGCCCTCTCCAGGACCCGAGTGAAAGAACAACAGACTTAGGTTTGCATTTCTCTCTGCCTGTGCTGCAAAGTGAAGCTATGTAAGGACACCTCTGTCCTATTCTGCCACTCCTCAAGGGCACCTCCAACTGCTCAGTGAATACATCCTGCCAAGAAAGCACCTTCTCTTTCTTGAGCAGGCTCAGCTCCGCCCCAACACAGTCATTGGTGCCCACAATAAAATAGCAGAAGAGTAAGGGATAAGGAGCTAGACAGCACACAGGACCAAGACTGCTGTGGCACAGATGAGCTCCAAAGACACTCTTCCTACAGTCACTCCATGAGAAAATGAAGAGAATCATCCTCGTCAGAGAACCAAGCTTCAGTCCACTGCCAGGGTTAAGAATCCAGTTGGTGTATGATTAAAAGAGATACTAAAAAGGACAGTGAGATGGACTTCAAATAGCTCACCAAAACTAAACACAGTCTTAAGGTTTCTGAAGTAACACCAAGGACTCAAGCTTGACCTTGAGCAGTCTCAGATCAGCATTCAGATTAAATCAGGATGCACTAAATTACATGCAACAGACTATGAGACAGTCAAGAGGCAAAGGGAAGAAAGAAAAATACAGAAGTATAAAAAATTATCAGTCTCAGCCTAAGGTTTGAGTCAAGGAATGACAGTTTGGAAAACGAGTTACTAAGCAAACCTTTAGTTCAAAAGAGCTGTCAAAGTAAGTTCAGGACTTAGTCATTCCCTTTCAGTTTTTAGGAAAAATACAATAAACTCTAACCAAAATCACAATTAAGGAGTTGATCAAATATTCAGTTAAAACAAAAATTACAGGCACAGAAGAAACTTTGACGTCAACTCCTGAAACTGAGTCAATGAATTAATGTGTGGTTTTTGTTTGTTTGTTTTTAGTAACTTGGGAATCTGCACTGATTTGAGATTAAAAGAAAATAAATCTCTCACAAATTCATTGAACAAGATATACTTACTGAAACCATACTCTAGCTGCAGATACACATTTCTCCATTCAGTAAGGCACAACACTACAAAGTGCAGTCTCTACCTTACATAGTATTTTTTGCTTGTAGTTTTAAGCCCTCTGTATAAACTTTAAAAAGTTTTCTTAGTGTGTAAAGTGAAGAAAGAGGTTTTCAAATTGTGTTGTAAGATCAAAAGACATGAATACATGAGGAAAGCTGCACACTTACGCTGGTAGTTGCACATAAAGCAGGCCTGGGCTGCAATCATCCACTCCGCTCTTGTCTCACAGAAGATGGCAATGTTAGTCTTTGGTTGCTGACCCAATACTGCTAAGCCATTTCCAAAATTAACAGCTTTAATATATACCTCTTCATAGGAAAGCCAGGTGTACTTGCCAAGGATGACCTAATAAGAAAAATAAATTCAATTTAGAAAATTAAAATCCTTAACATGTCCTAGTGCATCTTTACCCGCACAAAGAAACCATAGATGTTTGAAGTTGCTTAAATTCTACAAGCAGTTTATTCAAGATCATGAGTAATATTCTGGCCAAAAACTGTAGGGATTGTGGAAGTTCCAACACAAATACTGCAATATCCCCACACAAGTTAGCACCTGTTTCTGTTTTCACATTAGGAAAGTATATCATTTCCCACCACATTTCGTAGCTTCAGAAACCTTTGAAAGGCCAAGGTTAACTGACCCAAATGCCTTTAGATTTCTTACAAAGTTTTGTTATATTTTTAACAAAGGATAACAAGCACTAGTGAATACAATCCATACTCTATGTTTACTTTCTGGGATATTTGGTCTATGATTCAGCTACATAAATGTGATACTTAGGTGTTTGTCTTTAGAAAAACAAACAAACAAACAAAACCAAATAAAAGACTCAGGGAAACTGGAATCCAGAACACAGTATATCAGTGGGGCCTCAGGAAATTGTGAAATCCCTCTGCCTTTGGTCTGAAACAAATGCCGGGGGAAGAGAAGTAATCTTTTTGCCCTTTTTTCCTGCTAAAAACAAGTGGGACAGACTGGAAATTACTGGCAAATCTCATTACTGAAAAGTCATGTGGAAAAAGTTAAGCAACTTCACAATTCTTCTATATGGGAAAGCTGGGGCACAGTAAAATTAGATTTGAATTTACAGTTCACTGTCTTAGATTTCTAAGTGTGCACCTACACCTTACAGAACTACTTTCTTACAGAGCAATAGATTATTTCTTTGATGACATCCTAGAAATTTTCATATATACAGATATAGATACAGATATAGTACAAAGATGATTTTTTGCACAAAAAAATCA
Source organism: Chaetura pelagica (assembly GCF_000747805.2). Taxonomy (NCBI): domain Eukaryota; kingdom Metazoa; phylum Chordata; class Aves; order Apodiformes; family Apodidae; genus Chaetura; species Chaetura pelagica. The sequence continues at coordinate 1,426,988 of NW_009953929.1, read as the reverse complement.
TACTCAAATTATTATACCTTACCTGTCTAGTTATACAAGCACCTTAACAATTTTGAAAACTAATTTCTACTTAGTCAAGTATCACAGACATTAGTAAGAGATGCAAGAAAACAATTTAAAAAAACCACTATAAAAACAAACCACTTCCTCCTTCCTCCATTCTGTTTTCCAGATTTCATTTACCAACTTTAACTAAATTTCAAGCTTGTGGGGTATAAGAACTGAGAACCTTTTGGCATGTTGCTACATTTCTAATGAGACTTTTCACATCCACCTCCTTAATTGAATGAATTTTAAAATGTCTCTCAAAGTCTAATAGGAAAATAAAATCTAGTCGTTTTCTTTTATTAAAACACTTTTTCAAACTGCTGAAGTTTACTTCTGGGTAACTGAGTTGCACCTACTACAGCCTTGCTGCGTATTGCTGATTATCCTACCTGTTCAGAAGGACTTCTGTTCTGAGTTAAGAAAGCTTTGTCCATAGTATTTAACAATTTCACCAGAAAATAAACATTTCTCACACAAATATTTGCCCAGGTTTTACTGTTGTATTTATAGAAACTTCACTTCATTTGGAAATATGCTGTTTAGGGGGCAGAAAACTTTCTGGAGAAGAAGAAGCCCATTGAATTTCTCTGCTGTAAGGGGTGAGAGGATCACAACAGAAGAGCTGCCTGCCTGCACACACGACCAGCACTCAGACCTAAGGCCCCCCAAGGAGAAGGACCTGTGAGTTCCTTCCTGTTTTGACACACCAAGATACCCTGGTGCGCAAACTTCCACTGCTTCCAAAGAAAATACTGCACCTCTTCCTGTCCACCCAGATTTCAGTAATTTGGAATTTTAATGGCAATTTGGGACATTCTTCCCTCAAACAGCTTTTTTGGCAGTCTTGGAAACTCTTGATGAGCTCATTAGCTGAAAACAAATTATATAAGTTAATCAGGCAACACCTTTTCCACTGTCATACTCTACCTACCGCATGGCCTCAGGGTTGCTGCTCTCAAATAAACAGGCAAAGAAATACAAGCAGATTCTTGTTACTGTTTCTGGTAAGTTTGCCAATCCATAAATGAACAGGTTTTGGTAAATAACACGATTCACTACATAACTCACTAAAGCTGAAATAATAAAGTATTAGAGGATCAAAATTTGATCTTTCTGAATAACATGATTGATTTTTTTCTTCATTTTTATGGCCTTAAATAATTTATCTTCACATCTAAGAGAAGATGGATATATATAAAGTACTTAAAAAAGGCCTTAGTGGTGCTTTCCTTTCTTAAGAGGTTAGAAAAACCACAGCAAGGAAGTAGAGCACTGTTATAGTTATTTTTCTATATACTGGAATACATCTCTGAAGGAACACTGATGTGTGAAAACAGATGAAAAGAGCTTTTTCAATGCAGCTATTTTGAGTTTTACTTTCCAACTACCTTCAATATACTTAACCTCCCCAAACCCAGTGTTTCTCCTCTATTCCCTCCCTATGACACATTAATGCACTGCCTCTAGGTCCCATTGTTCTGCACTTCCCTATCTGCTTCTTTTGCAGAACACATGGCAAGTTATAGTTTCTCTCATCTCCCTTTATGTTTCAGGATGTCTCCAAACACATCTCCCCTCTTGGCCTTTCCCTCAACAGCTTTCACTGCTGTTTTCCATTGTTCAGTTTCTACTCTAAACCACTGTTAAGACTGATATAAAGTGCCATCATCTTTTGAATTTAATTTTACAACTTTCAGCACTTATTTCTGCTAGATGACTTATTTAAACATGTAAAGAAAGTATCCCAAGAGTTTGCAAGGGAAGGGGCCAAGAAATCAAGATTATTGAGAAATTATTAAACAGACAGATAAAACCAAATACTGAATCAGAAAGTACAGAACCTCTGAACGTTTACTTCAAAATACTACATTAAATGGAAAAATACTGCCCTCTAGTGCACCAGCTTTTAAACATACTTAAACTGCAAGTGGGTTATTTAATGCATTGAATATTAAAATATTAGTACTCTGTTAATATTTGGAAATTCAGCAGAGTATGGAGGCTAAATACATGCTGCATGGTGAACATTTCTTTATTCTGGATTTTAGGGCAACCATATTTAAATTTTCAGTGTGAAGGTGACATAAAATGTTCTCAAAAAAAGCTGCAGGCACGTGTAGAGTCATTGAACTACCTAACCTCAGCTCCCTTTCAAGGTCTTCCTAAAAGTAGCTTGTAAGGCTGGAAGAACCTTGACTACAATTTAGAAACCAGTGAACACAAATGAAATACATTTCCTTGTAGAAAGTATATTAAAAATAATACTAAGGAGGTTATTTGAAATGTTCGGTTTTGACCTTTTTTACATGAAAACAATAACTGCAGCTGAATGCTGGTGTGAACCACCACCTTAAAAATATTACTTACTCCATGTTTTTCAACATCATAAACTACTCCTACTGCTCAATGACTTGGCATGGTAAGAACCTTCTTGCAACTTCACAGTAAGTTTCAGTATCAGCTGCAAGACCAGCCAACTCCCAAACCAACCAACCCCCCCCCCCGAATAACCCAAAAGAACCCATGTATTAAAGGACACTACAGAAGGAAACAGAAAAGCTAACTACATGTGAAATAACAAATGCAATAAAGTAAGCAGAAGCAAGTATGTGTATTTTATTAACATCCATGGATTTCTGCTACTTTGGCAACCACACAAGAATAAATCTATCTTTTGAACAATGTAATATAAAAATTCAAGGAACTACATATTATCTGGGATATCATCATTCTCTGAATAAAGTAGTATCTGACCTTAAATATCAAGCTTTAAACAGTATTAGTTGAAGGGTGAGTACACATTACTCTTAAGAATCAGCAGCTGAATATTTTACTTTGATATATATTTACCCCATTAATGAATCATTAATTACGCTAATTGTAATTAGGCCTATTGCAATTTGCAAAGAGGCATCTTCTAGCAGGTACTGCAATTAAGCACACACAGACCCATGAGCTACACATTCAGATCTGCCTCTGATTTGCATATAACCTGAGAAACATCCATCAATCATTCCCAACACTGTGTTCAATTTCAGAAAGAAAAACAAATAATTAACAGGCTTGGCAATCTGTGAGGTATAGAAATTGCATGCACTGTATCTAAGAATTAAAATCATCATGCACCTTGTCAAAAAACTGCATCAAATAAATCTCAGCAAATTGCCTTTACTAAAGGGAACCAGGCAATAAAATGATGCATGTTATGAAAGACAAAATAAAAAAACAAGAAGAACTGTGACATTTAGAATCAACACGTGTCTTGTGAAAGTCCCTGGTTTTCCTCACTTGCTAACACACGTTACAAGGTATTAGGAAACACTTTCTTCATGGAAAAACTTCTAAGTAGACTTAGGTGATAATGCCCTAACTTGGAACAAAATGCCAGGAGGGCAAGTATGGCAACCAACCATAATGAACTGTATTGTCAAGCTTAGACAAAATCACTTAAGTAATTTCTAAGTCCAAATACTTGGAGGCAAGTAACTTAAGTAGGTCAACACCAACATTCTTTAGCTTCCCAATATTGAGAACACTTTGCTTGCATAATGGAAAAGGCTAAAACTCTTAAGTTCTTAAGCCTTACATTACTAATTACATTTAAAAAAACAGCACAGAACATGGGCAGCCAAAATTCTGATTTGTTCTAAGAACCCTACTCTGTACAACGTGAACTTTCTGTTCTCTTATAGGGCAATGAGGCAACAAAATGTGCATCAAGAGAGATTGTATGTACCCATTTCTCCCAGCTTTTCCTTCAGACTGAAAAGTTTAACCCCACAGCTGAGAGTTAATTTTCACTAAAAATTAAAGCTTCTGTAAAGATGAATAGAATTGAACTTTGCCACTTACTGTGGTATTAACAAAATTCTACTTTAAATGTGATAACTTCTCTATCAGAATTTAAACTAGTAGTACTTATGGAATCCTTTATTATATTAAGCATTACATTTTTCTTCTGCAGGAAAATGTATCTTAACTAAAAGTTGTCTTTATAGTGTGTAGTTAACAACTTCCAATACAGAAGTGCAGACCTTGAACACATATCCACATACACATGCAGATCCTGTCAACAGTATCTTGACTTGCTTCATCAGGCCGAACTGCACTTTTCAATGCCTTTGAACAATGAAATGCAGCAACTAACAATACAGGCCTGAACTTAAAGACTATAAAAATACAAACCCTTGAAACAAGAGTTTTGTATTGAAATGACAGCTCCCACACACCCTATGATTACAGATGAGCAGACAAGTATTTCACCTTAAAGGAGACCAAAAGGAAAAACAAAACAGACTCCTCCAACTACAGTCTGTGCAATCCTTCTCCAAACAAAAAATTTATATAAGCCCTGAATTCACAGGGAAAAGCAGTAAATACTTAAGCTACAATTAAGTTTACTGGAAAGGCACATCTGAGTATAGGCATCTACTAATTTTATTATATTTATCTGATTATAGTTCAGAACACAAAGGTAGACGTTTTTAAAATTCACCTAAAAGGAAAACTTTTAAGCCAGCTAAATATTAAAAACAAATTCCAAAAACATTTGCATCTTTCCTTGGCTGAAACCATAAAGGATATCTACTCAAGAATGTAAGATGGTTTAAATTTGTTTTAAATGCTGACTAATGAAAAGCTGGGAATTGGATAACTTAACTATTTTCATGACTACTCAATCTAAATAGAGACACTTGCCCCACCCGATTTGGTTTACGGGACTATAAGTGTTGTAAAGGAAAGCAGACACACCTTGAAAAAAATTCTTGAGGGCAGACCGCAAAAAGACTTTACCTTTTTAAAAACTTTTCCTGATGGCTGGATTTCATCTTCCTCTTTCAAAATTTCACGTGTTCCCAAGAGTTTTTTGTCCTTAAATTTAGTTTTAGCATATTTAAAAACTTTATCAAGTGTATCACACCCAGGATATAAAACTGAAGCCAAGCAATGCAGACTGTTAACAGATCTGTATGCACTCCCAGGCTTGTTATTCACAGGTTTAGCTTTAACATGCTTGGCTTTTTCTACAGCCTGCCTTGATCCTGATAATATGTACCACGGAATGTATGTGACAATGGTGTACACCAAAATTATAAAGTTTATAAACTGTAGAAGAACGGGGTTGATGTCATGCTTCAACTTCATTTTGGCTGCTTGTGAAGATTACCAGGAAGAGTTCAGAAACATGAATCAATTAGACAGGGATCCAAAAATATCTGAAAAGAGAAAAAAAAAAATACTAGTATTTTTATTTCATACTAATATTTTTATTTCTTTGGACACTACAGAACACAGAACCTAAGGAATTCAGAACCTGGATTTTTAATTAAATGACGTGACTGGCATGCATTTGTCTGAAAATGTGAAGTGATCATATAATTTAAAAGATCCTCTCCCACCACATCAGAATATACCTACATGCCTGTATCTTCACGAGGCAATCTTTATGACCTGTGACTGTAAATCATCAATCTCCACACAAGCCCTAAGAAAACATCCAAAATCCCCACTCTGTACCTGGGAACTCCAATCACTACGTTTGCTTAAATGTTTTCCAGACATCATACAAGCTGGGACACCTATGTAAGGGAAGAGAGCTGTAACCTTCCTCCATGAAGGCCCTTTACGGAACACAACTTGGCTGGTTCTTTTCTTTCTAGGGACTTTCATTCAAGCCCCATGATTTGAGCCTCAGTACCAGTTTGCAATAGGCACACTTGTCACCTAAATACGACAATAAACAATATTTGGTAAATACTGAAAAACAGCTTAGAAATAGCCAAAAAATCCTATGAATGAACACTTTTTTCCAGGGTCACTAGTGATGCCAGGATATTCAACTAGACTTTTTTAAAGCATCATTTATCATATCTAAAGCACACAACAGTGCAGTTTTCTAATGTATTCTACTGTAGAGGTAAGAAATTATTCCACCTATCTACAACATCAGAAGCAAAAATCCAACAAAATAATTAAAATCACAATGGAAAACAGGGACACTTGTCATAATGACTGAAGACTGATTTCTGCAACAGCTACCAGCTATAAAAATCCGTGTTTTGCACATAAAAGTAAAATGAACTGTAAATATAGTTAACTTTTAAAATGTATTGATACGACTGCATTAAAATCAGTACCATAATTCAAGTTATTAATAATGATGTATACACAAGACGCACAACTTTGATAATTCTCTCAAGTACATTTTCATCCGTAAGATACACTGCCAATTACTATATCATTCTTTACTGACGTTTTACATTCACTGACTCTTTGAAAACCGTAGTGAAAAGGAATTTTAGTTTAAAAAAGTAATGTTTAAATCATGTAAGATCCTTCACTAGTGATGGAAAGAAACCTCGCTTCCTGAGTCTTAGATTGATAGATCCCTTGGGGAACAGATGAATCAACTATCCTTGATTTGTAGGATGAGATTAATTCCATCTTTCTCTAAATTATACGATTTCTACAATCCCAAGCAAAAATATTTCACATCAAGTTCTTCCCTAACAAGCTGCTGTACCCTCATTATTAACCCTGCAGGCAGTTTGAAGGAATCAAACAACATCAAGGGCTATTCTGCAAAGCACCCCGAGACATGTATTCAAAGAAGCGCAGGAGCTCTTCACAGTAGGGACTTCCTGGATCAAGCAGCAGAGGAGTAAAGGGATTTAAAACCTAAAAAGTAAATAAAATGGAAGTGTATATACTTTAACTTTCAGATCAAACGCAAAAACTAAAGACAAATTAAAAAACCTTACCTAGGCCAAAGGGCAACTTCAGTAATTGTTCAAAGAGACTTATGTTCTTAGGCTAGCACTGAAGGATACTTAAAGGAAATAACGTGCGAGCCAATAAGCTACTGCAGTCCTGAAAAATTATGATGCAGTTGATAGCAGCACAGAACATGATGTTTCAAAGCTGAATTCAGAGTTCAAACAACTGAATTTTACTATTTTCAAAAAGTCATAAATTGTACTATAATTTCATTTATCCTGACTCAGGGAAACACTTTTTTTTCTCCTTATCAAGGTGAAGAACTTCTCTGTGCCTACAAAGTATAAACAGAATTTAACCAAACACTGCTATAAGCAAAATTGAAGGCAACAGATTTAGTACATTTTGGAAAATTTTTCTCCAAAGAAATTCACTGTCTGACAAACATATCTGCCTGTACAAAAATATTCTCTCTGGGTTTCATAACTTTCCTTTCTCAGAGAGGCACTGAGCCCTTCTAGAATAGCAGCTTCCCATTTGATTTTGCAGTTATCCCAACAGCTTTATTCCTACCTCAGAAGGAGAGAGGAACCTTTTCCACCATTTCTAATATAATCATGCCAAGGTCTCATGACAAGCTCTCAACTTCTGCTTACCTGAAGATTTGCACCAAACCCCCAGACCTAAAAATGTTTGCTTGGAATTGCAAATCATTAACTGTGCTACGCCAAACTTTTCATAAAGGCTGCACTCCAAGAAGGGGTCTAAGGAACACTCCAACAGGACAGACTAAGGGGAAATACTGTGAAATGTCCCCCTGGTTCAGAGAAGATTTTCATTCTGATGTCCATCTGTTACCCTGAGTAAACTGCCAATTATTTCAGTTTCTCCTTCAATAAAGCAAGGCTGTTACAAGTAACCTACGTAAAGGCTTCACTTCCATTGTAAACTGTAGAAGGCAAGAGGCATTCTAAATCATTTAACTTGTTTCCTCTAGTTGCTGAAGAGAAAAATTCCAGGTAAGCATCAAAGATGACGTACTGTTGCAGTCTGAAGTGCCTTCACCCAACAGATTTATCATTGCCATTCTCAGAAGGACAAAACTGAATTCAACTGAATGGATCACTAATCATCTAATAAACACATTTTGATGACCATGTAGAAGCAGAAGTTAACCCAAGCTTATGACTGGAGTGCTAGCAGTAAGACAAGTACCTTCACCTTGTGCTGCAAGCAAAACCAATGCAGCTGAACATGACAGAACATTCTTGGGTTTTGGTTTGGTTTGGTGGTTTGGTTTTTTAATAAAAGGTTATTTAACCTCCAAAAAAACCCACATTTAATGACATAGTAAAAGCAGAAGATTGTTTCCATTAAGGCACAATGCCTGCACATGCATTTTTCTCTGTAACAACTGATAGTTGGAAATTTTATTGTATGGTATTTTAAAAACTAAAAATGAAAATATATCATTAATAATCGACATGCAGAACTAATCTGAAGACCAAAAGTTTTACAGAAATTTTCCAGGTTATCTAAGATTTGAAAGACTTGAAAGAGATGCACTGTTTGCTGTTTAACATTCTGCCTTTTAAAGTACCAAACAAACAAAAAGCCCCATCGTTTGAAAAACTTCATTAAATACTATACTGGGCCTTCAAAATTTCGTTGAAATACTATTTGTGGTCACCTTGTTAATTTTGGAAGTATATGACTGCTTTTGGTGAGAAAAAGAGGGCAAGTAAACCCAACATTTTGGGGCAGTGAGCGGAAAGCAAACACCACCTTTACAAAACAGGATTTTTTTTCTTTGGTAACTCCTGCATAATTACTCAGGGTCTTACAGAACACACATTCATTCTGGTTTCACATAAGTCTGCTGGGGTTTTTGAGGAACTAGTGTTCAAACCCTAACTAGTGATGCAGAAAAGGTTGGCAGATAAAATCCTGGAGGAAGAAGTTGCTGATTTATGCACCAATACAGCTTACCCACAAACTGTGCAAGCAAATGTTTCTGCACACATGTAAGAGCTGTTCAGTTTATAGGCAATTCTGCTTCTTAAAGCAGTCACCAAAGATGGAAGTGTAAGACCACAAGTCAAACACTGCACACTTTTTAACAGCAATGAGAAGAAGCAACCAGCACACACACTCATGCATCCGCAGAAGTAAACCAGCAGATTTCAGGACTGATCCTGCTTTATACATAATCAGTGATTTTGCCTGACACACTACTTACACTAATACTGTTATACCCTCTAGTTTTAGAAGAAAACTTTTGTTAAACGAGGAAAAAAAAAAATCTGTAAAGGAATGTGTTTACTAACTGACCTGCTTAGAATAATTACGATAAAAGCATGAATTAACAAGAAAAAGAAACCTTATGCAACCTCTCATCATGCCACCCCCCCCAGCCGATACAAGATGTTCCTGTCTCAGTTGACTCAACAAAAGCTCTCACAGGCAACTGCATGGAGTCTAGAAAGAGAAAAGTCCCATTAAATACTGCAATTACAGAACACACTGCCATTCTTTCACTTGGTCTTTTTATAAAAAATAACTTCTTTTGCTCATCTAACATGGCAATTTATCACTTCAGAGAGTCTAGGCTCAACAACATCGAAGTAAACATAGCAAACAACACAGCAGTCATGGCTTGCACCCAAACACAGCACAACTGAGCTGGCTGGAACAGCATTAAATTTAGCCACCCACGCAACGTGGCTCCCTGACAAACCTGTGACTTCCCAGTGTTCTTCAGTGTAACACTGGTTCTACCATTTGGAGTGGAAAAAAATATACTGTATTTGTGTATCTATGTATCTTCGTATGTGTATACTGAGAATGCAATTCAGCCAGAGCAGTAAGTATTCCCGGACGCTTTTTAAAAAGACTACATAAAATAGTAATTATTACATATACTGACTTTGCTCTACTACACATCAAGGTTGTATTATTGCTATTTGTGGAAATAAGGCTTGTTTAAACACCTGTGCAGCAATTCACATCCAAAATATGCAGGAAATGCAAACACTTCGTACCTATTACCTGCCTGCAAATACTATTATTTGCACAGCTACTCAGCTTTTAGGCAGATAACCTTTTCTGGAAAACAGTTTCAGTGACCCAGTAATTTGCTGCTTGGGGTAAGCAGCCATGGTGCACACATGCCTCAATTCTTGACTTCCATGATCTCACATGTACTACTTGAGCAAAATCGAACTCCAGAGATTTCAAGACACCCTCACAGAAAAAACATCTCAGGCAACAATTTATAGTCACAGGAGCACGTATCAGATTTCTGTTATCAGCAAATCTTGCAAAAAGAAACTGATTTGTTAATATTCACATAACAGATATAAAAAGGTCATTTACAGGGTTAGGCTTCATTGGACAAAATAACTTAGCATCTTCATATACTGCTTGATAACGTACGTGGACTAGTGCTATTTAACATCTTTGTCGGTAACATGGACATTGAGTGCACCCTTGGGAAGTTTGCTGATGACACCAAAGTGTGTGGTGTGGGTGACATACTGGAGGGAAGGGATGCCATCCAGAGAAACCTCAACAGGCTCAAGAGCTGGGCCCATGCCAACCTCACGAAGTTCAAAAAAGCCAAGTGCAAGGTCCTGCATGAGGTTCACAGCAATTCCAAGCACAAATACAGCTTGGGCAGAGAATGGATTGAGAACAGCCCTGAGGAAAAGGACTTGAGGGTGTGTTGGTTGATAAGAAACTCAACATGAACTGGCAATGTGTGCTTGCAGCCCAGAAAACCAACTGTGTCCTGGGCTGCATCAAAAGAAGCTTAGCCAGGTGATTCTACCCCTCTGCTCCACTCTGGTGAGACCCCACCTGGAGTACTGTGTCCAGTTCTGGAGCCCTCAGCACAGGAAGGACATGGAACTACTGAAGCAAGTCCAGAGGAGGCCATGAAGATCACCAGAGGGTTGGAGCAACTCTCCTATGAAGACAGGCTGAGAGAGTTAGCATAGCACTACCTTCCTCAACAGCTCTACCTGACCATGCAAGGCTTGTTTGGGTTACAAAAAAGTCTTTGCTATAGAAAGATCAAGGAAAATAGGTACTGCATGGCTGTAATGGTCTGACCTAGATTCACCTAGAGGTTTTCCTGAAACTTTTTCAAGTAGCCAGACCCAGAATGAACTTTATTTCCACATCATCTCCAGTCCTTGATTTCTCCCTCCAAGTCCTGAACAACAGCCATCTCCTGGACTTTGCCCTATGTGTGAAGTGCTATTAACTTGCACAGAAAGAGGTATAGTAGTGGGAGACCAAGATTACTACTGATGATGGCTTTTCTCTCAAAAGGGGACAGATTTTTCTGGACGTGGAGAGAGAAACTCTGTGCATGCACATCTAGAGTAATTTTGAACTACTCCGATAGCTTCAGAGCCTTCAGCTGTGACCCACCTCTTGCACAAACCTGGGTGAATGCTCAAGGCTCTTTAAATGCTTCCAGTTGCACTTCTGGGGATCACAAACTCATGCAGACAGTTGCAGCCACCTAAAGCACTTCCACTCCTGCTTACACAACTCACTCCTGAAAGGCTTCAGCATAAGCAAATCCACACCTGAACTCCTGTCATGACAGGAACTCATGCACTCCTGTGCACAAGTGTCTTTCTGGAAAGTACACAAGTACCCACACAGACCCTCAGGAAAGACACATCATTATTTGGGACAAATCAGTTTCCAAAGTAAGGATTTAAAAAATCGATAGGGCAGCCAAGGTTGCTCCTGAAGTGCACGGCCTGAGGGTATGGTTTCAGTTCGGCTCAAGCAGATTTAATGCTGAGCTGCTAAAAAAAACAGACTGTTCATCTCCAAAACATAATCCAGCTCTTTTCCTCCATTGTACCAACACACAAGTGCCTGTATAGCTAGGAATGAGTCAGATTAGCTTGTTGATCCAGTTTAAACCTTCTCTTTCTTAGGGCAGAAGGGTGGATTTTTCCTTTGTATCAACTTCGGTACTTACTTAAACCTAGGGTGAGTCATTGCCTACACCTAAATCAACAGAAAATTAGCACTACAAAAGAAGTTATTCTTTTGCTATCTCCAACGGGGTAACCATGGATAATCATGAATGCCACCAGTGAGGGAACACACAGCTGGAGGAGTGGGGAAGTAGCCTGTCAGTCCACTTGTCTGTAGGCAAACCAAAATCAGCACTGACATATGTGAAACACCGTGACCTGGTCGTCACCAGTACCCTGGGATCAGAAGGACTGTGGTCTGGAGGATTAACCTTCTGCTCTCACTACTAAAGATCTCACTACTTTTTTTGGAGCTCACCCTTGGTTGTTTCAAGAGCTGCAGCCTAAATAACTTTAAATTTTGGATGCAGGCTTTTAAACACTCCTGTGAATACAAAGGAGTTTTATTTATGTCCTTTGCATCCCAATGAGACACTTGGAAAATGACACTTGTACCTCCTTAGGAGGCAGCCAGAAGGCACATCATTCCGATAAACACTTATGTACTTGTTAGACACCCAGATATTACAGTGGCAGGATATACATGAACCAAAGAGGTCTTTTACCCTAAGGAGCAACTTTCTACTATATTAACTACATCTTGAGACACAGGATAGTTTAATTACCCAGGAAAGTCTGCAAAACGTTAACTTTTCCTCTTAGTAGGCCCATTTATATCAAGTGGGAAAAAACCAAACAACACACCTAGTGGTAGCACAGAACTAAATTAGACCAAAGCAGCTGACATTTCCTGGGGATCTTAAAGGGATCATTGATATATCCAGTTATTTCTAAAGAGGTAATGGTAAGTAGGTGTAAAAAACGACCATTTGCCATCAACCTCTTCTGTGTACTTCCATGCCCCACCTGTATGAAATACCAGTGCATGTTGCAGGAGCGATAGGCTAAGGTTTGTAAATCTATCTTCTCCTTTCTAATGAAACAAAGACAGTAACACTGATGAGGACATGGAAGTTAAAGTAAGTGACAGTCACAAACAAACAGCTTCATTTTTGCCAAAAAGCTATGTAATCTTCAATGCACAGACTAACTGCATGGACTACAAACTGAAGTTTAAACGTTTGCTACAGATGAAAACTAAAACTAAAACAAAATGGGCTGAACACTAATTCAGGAGCAACACTTAAACAGGCACTCCTAAAGCTACCATTACTTGCAACACAAATAATCAGCCAGATACTAAAATCAGCTGAAAATGCAAACCCCAATTCTGCATCTTAGAAATTTTCCTACTGAAAACATTTTAAAACTTATTTTTCTTACATACATAAAAAGCCTTATTCAAGACAGATTAAATATTCAATAGATTGATTAATACATCTTCTACTAATAAGAGTAATAACACAGAGATTTAAGGTAATAAATGTTGTCAACTACCCTGAAAGCATTTCCCAAGAAGTTAACACCACAGTTACTACTAATGCAGAGAGGAAAATAGTGTGATAAAAAACATTTATTCCAAGTCATTCAACTAAGTAATGGCTACACCAGCACCACAATCCCATGCTGCTACGTCTCCTTTTCTTCCCACTACATTATACTGCTCATGGCAACCAAGCATATTACTAATTTTAGGCACTTTGAGTTATCAAAGTGTCAATACACTGCTTCCATTCCTTCTCTCGAGCACTTATTAAAGCATTTAAGAGATGCATTTAATGCCAAACTAAATCAATTTTTTTCATGTTTGTGCTGGAGAAAGAAAGAAATAAATGGATAAAGCACCTTACTACTGGGGAATCCCTCTGAGCAACTTTGGTATCTGCCAATTAACTGCCAAAGAGACACAAAAATATCAATTTCCCAAGTACGCCATTAGATTTTTAAACCACAGATACAAATTGAATATGTAAGAGCACTCAAATAAGAACACCAATACCACTGCACACACAGCATGAAAAAAGTCTACATAAAGATAAACCAGAGGTTCTGCCATTACCCCCAGCCTTTGGCTTAGTGGAGAAGTGGAGTAACAACACATTTTTCACTGCCAGTTTATCCGTGTCTGAATTCCTACAATAATTTTCCAATTGTTTAAGACAATCCTCCAAAGTATTTCCACTGGGAGGCAGACTTTGATTTCCATTTAAATGGAAGGGAATTACCAGAATGGTTTGATTTGTCATTTTCTACTACAAAACACAGCCTTATGCCAGTTCTTTAATTTCTGGGAAATCTGAAATGCTAAGGACTGAACAGGTCTGGCTTGTTTGTTTCTTAAAAACCTAATGAATGCTCTGTTGACATATATTCAGTCTGGTTGTGTACTGTATTCTAGCCAGGCATTCATCAGACCAGAACAAAAATATAACAATGATACATTATCTTTAAGGTCCCTTTCAACCCAAACCATTCTATGATACCCAAAATTTTTAGCAGCAAAGCTGTTGGTTGTTGTTTTTTTTTCTCTCTAGCAGAAGCTTTACATTCATAAAAATGTCCCGATTTACTTTTAGATTAAGAGCTCATGTAGCGTGACAATAAAAAATTACCCATTACCCTATATTCATGTAAAAAAAAAAAACCAACCAAAAATGGATAGGCAACTCAAAAATCTCAGTAAACCCATGTATTTATATCACCTTTCCCTTCTTTCTGTAAGATTTCTTTATTTCACAGGCTTTTTGTTAGGGACAACCTTAAGTCAGAATCTCTTTAAAGAACAAGCAGCAGATGAATACACTCAAGCAACAAAGCAAATCTGAGAGAACAACATTTTTATATAAGCTTCAGGAAAAAAGTGAAGGATTTATTCCAAGTCTTTAGAGAAGTTCCTCACATGAAAAACATCAGCCAGATGAGCAATACTTTCAAGAGGGAATTTATAATCCATTTCAAAGGAATAAGGTTATCTACAGCATGATTTAAGTTAGCAAAGTGATAAAATAGTATCTTTCACCACTTGATCTGAAAAGCTTATTGGTTAACATTTTCAAAACACTTTCTCTTTTGAAGGGTAGATACATGTTCACGTTCCAGTTGCTTGAGTTTTGGTGTGTTTGGTTTTTGTTGTTTCTGTTGGTTTTTGGTTTTTTTAACAACATCGTTGTGTCCACACATCTGAAGGGATTTACTACCACACACAAAAAAATTAATAAGAAGGCTCCCACAGAAACACCTGCGTTTCACCCCCTCCACTGTTCACTGTGATGACTGTATCTCCAGAACAGAAGCAAATCCCCTCCTCCAACCAGTGATGGAAGTGACAAGTTCCTCAGAAGGGACCTTTTCAGGGAAAGACTATGTTCCCAAGCCTACGTCCATGCTTCACTGTGTTCGTTCATGATCGATACAATGAAGAAATCCCTCCCAAGCCACACAGCAGAAAAGCAACAGGAATGTAATTTAGAAAACTACTGTGTTCGTTCATGATCGATACAATGAAGATACACAGATCCAGGAAATGTCGCCTCAAGCCAACGCTTGCACAAGACTCCCTGAGTGTTTCCTACCTCCTGAAGTGCACCTCTCTGCAAGGACTCACCCAGACATATCAAAAGTAGCACTTGACTCCAGCAACTACGTAACTTGTGGAGCTTTTTCCAAGCAGAGAGGAAAAATGAAATTTGCTCAAAGTTATCTGAATATGCAATATTTAAGTATAGCAGCCTTCCCTCTGCCACAAGTTATAATCCTATTCTCAAAAACAGTCTTCTGTTCCTCAGAGTTCACCTTCTGTGAAGTCCCACCCCCTAAACACACAGGTTTACAGATTATTATCCTTGACTCTTAAAGTAGTTCTGCTAAAACAGCTTAAGATCAGTTATATTTTAACTTATACCCCAAATGTACTGCAGTGCACAAAAACTGCCTTTCTCTTAATATTTTTCATCACCTAAAGCTGAAAAATTGCTTGGCTTATTTAACTCCGTATTTCAGTAAGGCACAAACTAAACCAAGCAATATTGTAAGACACTAAGAAGGATGCACACACAGTTCACCAGGAGAAATAGGACTTAAACAGATGTTTCCTGTGGCTATAAGCACAGCACTACATCAAGGTGCCAAAAGGAGTGTCACCTGGAAGACGCTTCAGAACTTTTCTGTCTTTGTCAGAGTCCTGTTCTCTGCAACACCAAAGCTGGAAAAAACAGTTCCTGAACTAGACACTTCAGGATGACCAGGAAAAGCTACTACTAGAGCAGGTCTCAGCTTCACTCCCCCATGTATTTATGGGGAGACAGAATTCTCTCTTTGCACTCAAAATGTGGGGGGTGACCCACAGGGAGTCACACAACAGCTGAAGTCACAGAAAGACTAGCAGGCTGTTCTATGGCAAAACACTTTATAATGCTTCTATTTCTCTTGGCTGCTCTGGAATTCAAGTGACAGCAGGGACTACTATATTGCAAAAGAAAGCAATAGGAAAGGAAAAATGTATTTAAAATTTAGTATTTTCCTAAAGAGTTACTTTATCTAGGTTTTATGTCTATACTGCTTGGGGAAATGACTGCTTTGTTCAAAATCCAGCACTGGAATTTATTTAAGCATTCCACACAATACCTCCCCTGCTCATCTGAGTTATCATCCTACTTCTAACCTCAGAAGTATCAGAGTAACAAGACAAACTCTCCTTTTCTGTTTTTATTATTCTCTCCCTTGTCAGTAAGCAAAGCAAGGCAGCATCAGTTATGAACATGCCCAGCAATTGCATAACATGAAACAAACGCAAAACCAGGACTCATTAAATTAGAGGCCAATTCATTCTATGTGAAGAAGCATTAAAGAAGGGTGAGCTTCAGCTCCAAGTCTTTATGTGTCTCCCTCAAAACTTACAAACGTGCTGAAAAATCAGAAAACAACATCCAGTGCCCACAGATATGGACTAGAGCAGATGAAGCTGAGGAGGTAACTAAGTCCTGATAGGTGATGATTCAAGTCCCTCATCCACGACCAGTATACAAACACTAAGTCGGTAGATGTTTGTTTTTGGCAGAAGTTAATCCTGTTTTTCTCTATTCAGGGAAAACAAACACATCCTTGGACTCCGATTATGTAAACATGATGAAGTTATTGAAATACTTAGCTGGCTAGAGACTTCACCATTCAGTTTGTAAAACAAGAACACTGACACATTTAAAAAAGAAAAGTGCCATAGTACCAACAGCATTTGCAAAAACTTGGTAAATACTCTCAGGCAAAATTATTTTGCCCAAGTTACCCAGATTAATACAAGCTGACGAGCTGGAAATCCCAAATAGACTGTTAAATACTTCTAGAAGAAGAATATAAATATTTCATCTGTTTCATGAGCCCATAACATTTCAAAAATGAAAATAGTTACATCTTGTATTTTAGAAAGGCCCCAAAAGAATCATGAAAGACTAAGCTAATGATGTAATTAAAATATACATTTTCAACCACTGTACTCTTAAGACTCTTATCTCAGATGTATCACATCTACAGATACCTAGAAAAAAAATAAATAAATCAGGCTAGCAGATCTCTCCCTGTTCTTGGCACAGCCTGGACCTGGCCACAACTGCACATGTGAATGCGTAAGAAGATGCAGACAGTATTATTTTTGAGAAATCTTGAAGTGGTAAATGACAGACTTTTGAAAACAAAAGTTGTCATAAGTTTCTTTATGAATGTCTACTGTAGTTAGCGCTCCTGGTCAAACCCCCTCAGCTACCTTCCAGCACCCACTAAGAGCCCTGGCTTTGTGGCTACAACACACACACAGACTCACAGCCTTGATTGGGAAGTGGATTTGTACCTGGTTCTTTAAAGTATTGTGTGTCATCAGATTAAGCTATTTATGCAGATTGTAAGAGAACTGGATAAAAATCTCCATAAGGATCTTCCCCCGAAAGTGGGGGGGAAAAAACCACATAGAAATCTACATAGTTACCAGCACCGCAGAACTGGAAAATATTTTTGAGGCAGCTCAAAGCTTTCCACTAGGAAAGCATCTCTGATATTCAGTTTTCCTAGAACAATACAAAGCAGCAATACTTCATCAAAACATCAGCCACAAACTACTGACAAGCCCTGGCATCAGAACTTTCCAAGTAGTCTGTGAACTTACTGCTGCAGAACCGACTGAACCCCCATTTTGACACAGAAAATCAAGTTCCCTACCTGAGCATTACTGGGACCACTGCCTGCCTTCCATGCCTGTTGCTGTACCTCCCTCCTCTTTAGCACTCACCAAACACAAATCCTTACAAAACCTGCAGACAAAAAAAAAGCAGATGTATCCCTCTACATAACCACTTAAATCCTCCTGCAAAGTCATCACCTCCTGCTTCCGCTGTTTCCTTCTGCCCTTCTCCATACCCATATACTTAGAACACACTGCTGACATCCTCTTCACCACACAAATCTAAGTGTTAAAAAACTAACCACACCTGCTTCACCTTCCACATTTTCATAGACTCACAGAATGAGCCCATAAAGTTTGACTTCTGTAATGGTTTGGTGAAAAGACGACAGGCCATGCTCCACTGATTCACAGCCTACATTCTGATAGTCTTAAAACTTTGGTTGGTAGAAATCATACTGTATGTCTGCTCCAGTAAAGCTTATGCCATCATGCACACTGATGTATGATGCTGCACTAATTGCTCTGAAGTCTTATCAAGAAGCAAAGAACCTGCAAAACCTTCCTCTGGACAGTCGAGGTTTCTGGCATATCTCAGTAGTCAACCTGAACAAAATGAGGCATGTTCCACACCCTGTCTTGGACAACTGTAAGGGAAAGGGAGGAAAGTCTTTGCTCTAAGGATGCAAAAAACCTGTTTTTTATAGAGCTTTCACTTCACTGCATCCTTAGGAGTTTATCACAGGAGGAGGGAATGTTCTACACTGACAGTAATGTAACATAGCAAATATATGGGAACAAGAACTGGCAATGCAGTACTGCTGCTGTTCTGCTGCTTAATCTTCAGCAAGTCACTTCTAATCTTTACTATCTACTTTCTCCATTAGGTCTCATACTGGTTTCATCTAGTAGATGCAAACATTGAAGGATGGTATTTACAAAGGACCTAAAAAAACAAAGCACTAGGTTTCCAATTTTAACGTGAAATGGGAAAAAGACTTTCAGCTGGTCATTGTTGTTTTCCACTATCAACAGTAAAAGTCTGTAACTCAGCAACCTTCAACAGGCCCATCTTCCCTGCTTTTCAGGAAACTCATAAAACTGAGAAGCCAGCTTGTCCCACTTCAGATATTTTAATTAACTATCATATCTTTGTAATTAACAAGATTCATGAACACTGAGGGAAATGTACTTCCCAATGCACCCATGTTGACAAAGAGCCACTATCTCCTCCTCCAGCAGGATTACTGGCAGCACCCTGACTTTCCTTGAGCTGCAGGCCTGCTTAAGGAACGAGAGGACACGTGTGAATAATTCCTTCTCAAGAATCAGTAAGGAGTGTTGTTGCAAGTTTTGAAACAGGCCAACTTTAAAACCATTTGGATTATTGAACTACTATTCTCTGATTTAGAAGGTAACACAGAATAGGATTTGAGCTTCCTTCACAAAGCTGCACTTTGTTTCCCTCTAAGGTCCTGGATTTACTAACAACCATTCAGGAGATGCAATTAGAATATGGGCCTGTCCAGGTGATTTCCTTCAACATCCTTAAAATCCTTAGATCCTAAACTGTATCTTAGCAGAGTCCTGAAAGCTTCGAGAGCCCTTCAGGCCTTACTACACAGCAAACCCTGATGAAGACCAGGATCTCAGGACAAAGAGCAGTACTTCCAACTCTAACTGCATAATTAAACAAAGTCCTGCCATTTGAGAGCTGCTTAAGACTGGCTCAAGTGTTTGCTATATTCTTCCAAGCACTGCCAGACCACACACAGACCTAAATGAGCTGGCTCAGAAACTTCCACTGTGACTACTCCCTGGGCAGAAACTAATTAGAGCCATGGGACAATTCAGGTAGGACCTAAGGTGGGCTCTGGTTCAATCTCCGGCTCAAAGCAGGGTCACTCATGAGATCACACCTACTTTCTCAGCGCTTTGTCCAGTTGAATTTTAAACACCTCTGTGAAAGGAGACTGCACAAGCTCTCCAGGAAGCAAGCTCCACTGCTTGATTGACCTCACGGTCAGAAATGCCTTATAGACACGGATCTCTGACTTCAATTCATACCTAATGCCTCTCATCCTCCCAGCACACAGCACTGCAAGTAACCTGGCTGCATTCTCCTGAAAACCTCCCCTCAGGTGCTGAAAGGGTCCTCCCATGCCTTTTCTTCTCCAGACTCAGTAACAAGCACAACTCACTGTCCCTCACCTCACAGGCAAAAACTCGTATCTCAAGACAACCTTCATAGCTTTCCACTGAACTCACCCATTTATCAACAACTCCTTTGTCCTGGGAGCCAGTAAAACTGGATGCAGTGTAACTAATGCCAAGTGGATGGGGATAATCGCTTCCCTTGACCTACTGGCTGTGTTCCTGTTAATGCAGGGCACACGGCTGCCTCGTGCTGGGCTTGCTGTCCACCATGACCCCCAGGGCTTTCTCTCAAGAGCTGCTCCCCAGCCAGGCAGGCCCCAGGCTGTGCTGGTGCAAGGGGTTACTCCTGCCAGGAAGCCCTCACCCTTCAATAGCTGTTTAAATGGTAAATTTGCTTAGTAATCAGCAGCAGATGAAATGGATAGAAATTGAAGCCAAGTCTTCTTAGTGTTAATACACCTTACTTAGTAGTACTAAGTCGCATCTTAGGGCCATATTCAGATGGCCTAAATTCCACATAAATCCTTCTGCCTCCTATTTCTTATTAGCTGGCTTTCAGGAAGCTCCCCATTCAGCATCTTATGTAAATTCTCTGAATTGCTCTCCAAAACCACCTAGATTTCTCCATTGAGAAAAGGGGCTTGAATGGAATGAAGACCACCTGAATCTAGTCTTGGTTCTGGTAACACTGCAACATCAAACTGTGTTATTCCTAGAGTCCTGACACAGTGCCAGTAAGTAGCAGCTTGTTTGTCATGACAGGTTTGAGATTACCCTTCCACTGGAATATATATATTTATTTAAGAAAATGTAGATTTCTAAACAATTCAGGGTTCAGTTCTTCCTACTGCCTTCTGGAAAATTACATTGTAGCTGGATCTCCTTGAACAAGAATGGTTTATCCATTTTATCCCCAGTTATGTATACTGCTTTATTCCAGACAGCTTGATGATTCACTGATAAAAATTTGGTCTTTAGTAAGAGTAGGGCTCAAACCCTTCACTAGTCTACAAATAGAAGAATAAATGCCTTACATCAGGACTAAATGTGGGCCAGGGGAATCAATTGCTTAAATGCTCAGCAGTTTACCAAGAGCACACCATACTCCAATTCAAGCATGAAGATGCTTTCTCTAGTTCTTCAAATGTTATCAGTTTTTCAATAAACACAATTCTGATTTTCTTCACCTTCAGGCTGAACCACATCTTCTGGTTTGAGAAACTATTTCTCACAGGCATTACGGTTTTATAAGTGTCACAAGTTGAAAAGTTACACATACCAGCATACTCGGCCCAAGATGCTCTAGTCTGTCATCTAACATCATCAAGATCCTTCAAACAAGAGAGATGGAGTGGGGAAGATGGGAACTACCCACCAACACTTCTGAAAAGAGGAACCAGGTTCAGCATACCACAGTCCTCATACCTCACTTCAGGATCCAGAAACTGTCAGAGCCCCAGAGAACTCCAGATGCACAGCTGTGGACATCCTAACCGCACCTCCCCCCAGCCCCCCCAGAGCTAAGCTAGGTCTCTTTCAAAGTACCAGCACACCAGCAGACACACTACTGTGAAATTAACCAAATAAGATTGAGGCTGTCATTGATCATCTTCACGATTACTTTGACTGGAATGGGACACTTGGAGATGGCTCAAGTTTCAGAAACAAGTGACAGCTTATTGGGAATTGAACAGGCTATTTTAGAGTAAAATCAGTAAGCTTGCTTCTCTCTCCAAGGGATTCTGTTTCCATTAGTAAGAAGCTCGTTCTCCTGACCAGCCAATAGAGACCAGATCCACAACACAGAGCCTGAGTGTGTTAGGTGCTCCAGAAGTTTTGACCCCATGGATCAGTGGATCCACCAGGTTCACTCAAATCTGTCAGGCAGGCACCAAAACTGAACATGCAAAGCATGAAATCTGGACCTACCTCCTATTTCTAGGGTTTAACAATAACAAACACACTGAACAACTACAAAGACAATTAAGCCTTTTAGTTGCCATGTTTAGCTTCAAGCATTCCTGAAGCAGAAACCCACAGGACAAGGAAGAATCACCAGGCTTTAACAATGTCTTTCCTCAATGTTTTTCAAAGCACACAGGACAGGCAAACATAACAAGTGCTTGCTCTCTCAGTGGTACAGATGGTTATGAGTATAAAGTCTTACGAGTGCACCCAGATAACTAGCTTTTCCTTAATACACAATTAGGACCTGACAACGCATCTAGCATTTTTTATTTTTACTTTTTAACCCAGGAAAACAAACAAACAAGAAGACTCACAAGCCACAGTGAATTTTTTCACAATGAGATGCTAAGTCCCCCCTGCAGAAAGACTATTTTCTTCAGCAGAATAAAACCAGACAAAAATTCCATTAAGTCTCTTTTCTTTCATTTTATGCTTTTTCTTCGTAAGATGCTTGGAATTGGTAATAATCAAGTAACTTTGTGTCAACTCAAATATTCATTAAGACTTCTATAATTTTCTAAAATATATTAAGTGAAAATAAATGCCCTTACTCTTAAGAAATTTTAAAAGTACCCAAAATCATTTATCATTGGTTTTGCTCTTTTTCACAAATTCTGTACTGAGAACAGTACTCCTAAAGTTAGAGAGGGAAGCTATTTAAATACAAGAATTTAAGTTTGGTGTTATGAAACCAAACGCATTTAATAGGCCAAAAAAAAGCCACGTTCTAGAATCGAGTACCTCTAAACAACATGCATTACTTCTCATTTAAACAAAAAACCAGACACTAGTTGGTCTACATCACTATGACAGGTTTTGTGGAGAGTACTTCTTCGGCAAGTTAAAAAAAATTCAGCACTGCTCACAGACTACCTTGCAAATGCTTTTATTCAAGCCAACGCTTTAATTTCTCTGACGGCTGCTGTTGCTCGCTTCCAAAAGATTCTGTACGAGCCACGCACACTGCTGCCACCTGAAACCACCTTTCCACGCTGGCTCCCCTCCCACGCACCTGGAGCCCAGACCGTCCCCCCTCTCTCCTCGGCAAAGCCCACGAGGGGAACGCACCTCAGCCCCCAGCGCCTGGAAATCCTAACGAGACCAGTCGGTACCTCTGCCAGCCCCGGCTCGTCACCCGCTCCGGCCGCGCCGGTTCCCGCAACCCGCTCTCACG
>NW_009953929.1:1396973-1402597 GCF_000747805.2 Chaetura pelagica | reverse complement strand
TTAGAGTCTTTGAAGGAGGGTGTCATTAGCGGCAGCTGCTGCAGAGGTTTGTGACGTGGGTCTGTGCTGGCAGAGCGGGACACAGCACCCACGTCACGTCAGCTGTCGTCAGGGATGGCGTCACCGGCAGCAGGCTGTGCTTAGCTCTGCTGGAGGCTGGGTTCCCATCTCACCATTACCAGGGACCTCTTTTATCAAGACTGACTCATCCAGAACCTGCACATGTCTCTTCAGAATTAAAGGTTTTAATTTAACCCATGTAATACAATTACAGAAAGACAAAATAAATGAGCACCTGCCAAAAATAAGCAAAATAAAAACAACAAGTGGGTAGCAAGTTCCAAGGCCCAGCAGAAAGATTTAATTACAGCGGGTTGTGTCTGCAGTGGTGGCAGCCCATTGCCAGGATGAGGTTTGTTTTCCTCCCTGTATGCAGGCCAAAGGCTCCTGTCACACAGCCCCCCGGGCCACAGAGCCCAGCCCGCAGCACGGCATGGGATGGGGAGGGCAGGGCTGAAGTGCTGCAGGCAGTAGTCTGAACACAGCCTCGGGCAGGGAGGTACTTTGTGCTATTGATATCCCATACAGCCAACCACAGCACAGCTTGTTTCCCCAAAACAGTCCTTCCGCCTTTCTCCTCACAGATTGCATATTTCAGAAGAAGCACTGGTTTTGTCTGTGGTCATCTGCAGAGTCCTTGAGTGGCAGGGAACATACTGACTTTTTGAAGGCAAATTGACAGAGTACAAGATTCTGATCCAAAAACAAGGTCAATCACCTCAGTTGCTGGGGGGTGGGGGGGAAATGCTTCTGGGTGTTTAGAACTGGAATGGAAGAGATGGCCACTGACAGCTCTGAAAAGCTGGAAAAAATTATCCACAGGAATTATCTGGGGTATAAAGATCAGGAGCTACCAAAGCAAAAGTGATGCTAACTGAAATATGGGTAGGAGTATAGAGAGGTTATATTTGAAACATTTTCACACTCGCTTGAAAAAGTGAAAAAGGATAAGCAAATTTGGAGGGAGAAGAAACTGATTTTTCAAAGATGGAAAATGTGGGCATTTGTGCATCAGGAATGTGGGCTTTCTGCCAAAAACACTTCACTTCCATCGGTAGAGACAGAGTAAACTTAAATACAATATGAATATTAGCACTAGGAAAGGAGTTCTAGATTTGTGTCATATAATTTTTCACATTCCATTCAAGGTGAGCAAGCTTCAGGATAAAGCTACTAAAGTGATTTTTCCCAAAGGAAGGCAGGAGATGAAGCACAGTGCAGAGCTCATCTGCACAGCACCCCATCTCAGGTTGAACCCCCTGTTCTCGTGTGCTCCCAGGTCATCACCAGGGGCTGAGCAGTAACACACCTTGCCACAAGGCTCACTTTGAGAAATGCACGCCATCCACAACTCAAAATTAAATGTGGCCCTGATTTAACTGCTAGAATGGAATACTATTAAGTTTAATGAGTAGGAGATTCCAAAGAATCTCCAAATAACTGTAAACTTTGTCTTTCAGCCTTACCTTTTTTGCAGGGTACATCAATGTGCATGTTTTAAGTTGGCCTGAACTTCTGAGTTATTTGAAATTCAAAAGCTAACTGTATAGCTAGCTGTATTTATTCCCAATATACACAGCTACTGGCTGTATCCCTAATATTTTTCTGTGTAAATGAGGAGTTTATTATGACATACCACCCCAGCAAGATGTTTTTTTGCAAAACTGTAAGGCTGAAACATGTTGATGTACCCCAGTTCTTACTGATTTGGACTGAGATAACAGCTATGTTATCCAAACTAACTCCCTACTGTTAATGAGGAGCTTGCAGGCTTGTTACAGGCACCCAAGCAGCTGAAGTTCTTTCATTGCCCTGCAAATACCAGCTGTCCAGCCCCTCCAGGACCCCCATGTGCAGGTCTGCATATCTGACGTTCATCACAGAGCATTTATGTTCCAAAAATTGTCCAATGCATTCCCTACCTGAAGATAGTTTAGACAGAATAAGCCATTCCAATAACAATCAAAATACTTAGAACAAACTAGTAAATCCTCACATGTTTTGAAACTTTCATTCATGAGTGCTTAAACCAATGTCTAAGGAGTTATGATTAAAAAGGCTAAACCCTGTCAAATCCATCAGTCTACAACAGCAATTCCTTAACTGTTTGGCACTGGCAGCTGCTGAAGAGCCTGGTCCCTGGCAATCCCTGTGGCTCCTAATTCAGCACAGCATCAGAGGTGAAAGATACCTGCAGCTTGTCAGGACTAAGCAACTTCAAATTTAGAGACACCTAAGTTTTAAAAATACATACACAAACAACAGCATATTGATTTAAACAGTTTCCTACATGCATTCAGTGTTTTCTTGGGCTTCTTTATAGATTCCTGACATTTACATATAGCATAGGCAAAGTTTTTTCATGGTATCAGTGATTTTACCAGATCTTTTTGCTTAAGTGTAGTTTTTTACAGAGCAGGGCTTTGGAAGATACTGGTGATATATGTAACTTCAGAGTGTAACACTTTTATTGTACGAATCTATGCTGAGTATCCCCAGTGGAAACCAAAGAAATAGGGGATTTATAGTAGACACAATAGTCACCTATAAAATTATTGGTAACTGATGTTTATAATTGGAAATTTAAACTGCACAAGACACATACACTCGTGACTGTGGGAGACAGTGACTTCCCTATACAAGCTACACACACAATGATAGGAAATGTGTGTAAAAGAGTAGCTGACTGATGTTTCAAATAAAAAGGCACAATAGCACAAATAAAGGCAGGAAAGAAGTTGTTGTACCATCCTAGAGCATTTAGGCAGGGAAGGAGTATCTGTGAAAACATTCATGCCTCCTACTAATCACATTCATGTATTCACAAATCCTTGGGTTTGGTTTAAGTATTTTTGCTTGTTTGTTTGTTTTTGTTATGTTTGGTTTGTTATTTAAAATTTTGTTTTCTTTGTTTTGTAATTTCCAGAAGGAAAAGCTCATTAGCTATTCTCACTTCCCCTTTTAAAAAGTTCCAGGCATCCAGTCAAGGGATAAAAAACCCACTGTTGTCTGTTTTGATCAGCAGCAGAGGATGAATAGCAAGTAGTAAATAGCAGGGAAGATTGCAAGTGACCTTATGAAAATACTGATTTGGAAGTACAGTCAACTGACTCATCAGGAAGCAAAACAGAAAGGCAATGTTGTATTTGGCCAGTTCTAACTAATATCCAGTGGGAATCAATGAAAAAGAAAAGTATAAGCCACAGTGCCAGAGGAGAGTCTATGAATGGGTAAATATGTGTGAAAGGTTGGCATTAATCTTTGATGAGAAGGCTGCTGCCTACTCGTGAGGAAGCTAGAGGGGGGGTAGGAAGTGGGAAACAAGCATCACAGATATCACAGATGTGAGAGCTTTTAGCTAAAAAATCCCTGGAGGGACACAAATAAAATTAAGTACTTCAAGAAGGTGTGTATGGTTACACTAAAATCAATTTGACTTCTTACATGAAATAAAAAAGACAATAAAAGAAGGGCTTGTGTAGGATAAAACTTGTGGTCTGGGTAGAATATATTTCATTGTAGCCTTCAAACTTGTGAAAAATTGAAGAGTCTAGAATTAGTCTAAATCAATTTTAATTTAAAAGATTATACTATTTTAAAATGGTTTGCTTAGGAACTTATCTTGCTTAGCTACAGACAAAAACCTGTTTCGTATGCCTTGACATTTTTAATTAAACAATCAAACTAGCATGGTAATGTTCCATTTTTAGAGATATCCTGGTAGTGTGACATTTTGAATGCCCTCTTAAAACATAGAGCAGGCTGACCTAATACTGAAGGGGCAAGGAGTGCCAGCTGGGATGCGGGTTCTGGCAGCAGAAACAGCTTGTGTTCCCAAGGTGATCATTCCCAGACCTGTTAATTTTGGGGTGTTATTTTAAAAGGTGGAAAAACATTTCTAGAGTAAGCAGCATGAGCTTTCAATGCTAAACAGTCTCCATGTACATATCAGTACATTTGACTCATTTTTATCCATGAAGTATTCTGTTTCCAAATAAAGGAACAAATGAGTAAGTTGCTAAGATTAAATTGGAAAGCAGCAAACTCTGGCAACATGCCCCAAATGATTAATTATTTAGTAGAATATTTGGTAATATGGTCATGCCCAGAGCAACTTTTCACAGAGAGATTGATGACATTAATAATAAGGTAATCAAGGGTATAGTGTAAGATTTATCACCACTTGACACAGTTCAGCTTTGTTAATGCTTGAGTAGTTCTTTAAATTCCTCTCTTGTATTTTCTCATACCACAGATATATTGCCAACCTACTGTGATAAATCAGAGTGCCATTCAGGTATTTATAGTATCATAACTCCCCAAAACTGAAATTTCCAATCAAAGAAAAGTGGGTTAGGATCTGTAAAACAAGCTGCAAGGCACGCTACAACACCACTGCCCCCTGAAATTGCCACGCTCTGAGAAATTGTGTTGCCCATGGAAAATCAGAGGCAGGATTAAAAATAGAATTTGTTTCTGCTCTTGAACTTCCTTGCTCAAAAGCCACCTGTCATTCTCTAGGCCAATGAAACATTAGATTGAAGCTGACAACCAAGAGGAATCAAAAGCATCAAACAATGACCAGTGACTTGAGCCTGCAGAAAACAGGTGATCCATATAGGCTCCAAAGACAGCAATGACCTGAGCAACCAGGGCATTATAATACAATGTAATCATCAAACAGACCATAAAACATCCAGGCCCAAGTCTGACCCCATGTCTGAGCTCCCCACACTTTTTGTACTCCAGCAGCCACCCAGGCCAGGCTCCCTGGCCCCTCACTGCAAGCTCAGGCTTTCTCCATGGGCATGGATGCCCTTGGCATGCTGCAGCCAAGTCCATCCAGCCCTGGCTCTCCTGGGCACAGCACAGATTTAATATTACTTCTTCATTAAAGAAGCATTAGCTACAGAGAATCCCGTAGTAAGAATTACCAGATTTGTCTGAATTACCCCGTGTCCACTTAATATTTGAGAAGAAGGAAAAACGCCACTTCCCAGGGGAGACTTGGTTTCTTCTTCAAGTCTAAATAAATACACGTGGTAAAGAAGTACTGATACGTTTAGAGCCAGTAGTTTTAAAGCCTGTGATTCAACAGTGAGTGGCAAAGCAAACCAAGCATGGTTTCCTGCTGTAGCAGGTAAAAGCTGTAAAGGCTTCTAATAGTTTGCTTTTATTTAACAGGTTTTGTTTAGTCAACTACCATGCAATGTTTTCATAAAATAAAACCATTTTAAGGTCCAGGAAAGAAACCTGACCAAGGGTTTCCAAAACAGAAGCTTAAAGTTGGGCTTTTGTGCAAGTAAGATGTTGAGGCTTACAGGTAAACTCCTAAATATTTAGCAGTTTGGGAAACACCAGGACTTAATTAGGTGCCTGAATGTACCTCAGGTGTTCTGGAAAACCTGAGCTTGTGCAAACTGCATTCATGGAGAAACCTCTCCTTCCCATTTGCAATGTGCTTTTTTGTTTTGAGAGGGTCTAAGGCTGTTTAACAATTCAATAAGTCACTACTACTCCATTATATTTGTATAACATTACTTTCGACATTTACACCTGAGAAT
>NW_009953929.1:1384090-1396962 GCF_000747805.2 Chaetura pelagica | reverse complement strand
TGTGAATGAAAGCATTTTCTTTCTCTGGGATATTAGGTCGACATAAATAACAAAGATGCTTCAGAGCAGACCCAATTTCAGACACAAAGTCGTAGGTAAGTGTAACAATGCTGAATTAATTTATATGGAACTTGGCTGTACTGCAAATGAATACAGAACTATAAAGGTAGAGCCAGGCTGTCTTGGCACCTGCAAGGCGATGGGTTGTTTTTAGTACAGTTTGTCCATCACACCTCTGCACTTCCCAGACAGGCAGTCAACCTGAGACAAGCTGGTAGCAGATAGGAGGGGGAAAAAATAAACTGTTTCCCTAAAGCCTCATTTATAACATTTGTACTTGTGTAAAAACAGGGATTATTCAGGGACTTATGTGGCCATGGGTTCTTTTGGCCAATGCTGAGCAGAATGTCAGACCTGCTCAATTATAAATTTAGTGTTCCTTACTGATCGCATCAGACAATCCATGCCACCTACTGCTTAAGGGAATTTTTGCTCTTCAAGTTACTCTTCAGTAATAAAAGGAGGTTTACTGAAGCTTTGACTTATGGACATACTCCCTTGCTGCATAGCAATTAATTCAATATCAAAAATCTGGTATGAGAAACAGCAGGCAATAAAACAAAACTTTGCCAGCAGCAAATTATTATGCCTAATAAAGAGTATTTGCAAATGTCAATACACTTTAAGACTATCTCACTGCAATACCAGAGAAAGAGATCACTGGTTTAAAAACAAATACATTCCAAATCAAACAGTAATATACTTAAATACAGACTGACATTCTATTCTGTATGATAAAAGCATATTAGAAAGCATACTAGAAAGCATCCAAAACATGTAGAAAAGAAGAGTCCAATAGAAAGCATCTAGAACTGAACACTTACAGTAACAGGTAAAATCAGAAAACATACAGAGAATAAAAGTAAAACATGAAGAGTAAAGACAGGAAGATTTAAGAGATATTCTCCTTCAAGAATTCATAGTAAAGGTGCAATAATAAAACTATGATTTTGTAATCCTCCTACACCTTGGCATTCTCCTGAAGTAAATCTGAGAAGGCACAAATAGCTCAAGACAGTATGAGAACTTTGATGATTAAACTGATACCACCCTCCAAGTTCAGATACAGGGTGGTTTGGGTTTAAGGAAAATAGGCTGGTAATATCTGGGAGTGCACAGGGCATTCATCCTCATCTGACACAGGAAAGGTCTAAGGATTAGAGGGATTAAGATTAAGGAAGACAGTTTATGTGTGAGATAGACTGCAACCACACTGCTTAGCAGCACACAGAGAGAACATCCGTGTACCATGATCTGCACCACTGCAAAATGTTTGCTTGATCAGCTAATGGATTATATGTGTTCTTCAAAACACTGCCTTGTGTTCCTCTCCTCCAGTATTTCTAAGATACGAGCATTTCTAGAAAACTAGAATATATTTGAATATGTATAAAAATTAGAAACAACATATTTTGTATGCGCAGCGAATATTTTTAAGCAATTGCTCCCCTAAACCAAAACTATTGCATTTGCAGGAGAAATCCCATTTCGAAGTCTTAAATTCTGATAGGGTGATCTAGCTTTTAAACACAAACAGTATTTCCTCCTGAATATTTTATGCTAGACCTTTCTGGAGACAACCCACACCAAGAAGTTCCAAGCCCAGTACAAAGACCCACTGTCCTTGGCATGAAGGCAGCAAACATGTCTTTATCCTCTCAGACTACAAATAACTCACAAAATCCATATTGGGCTTGTCTATGCTAGCCAGGGAGCCTATACAGCTGGCAACATGATAGCACAGGTATTCACACAGAACTTCTAGAAACCAAAAAAATGTGGTTTAAATGTATTAGGCTTTCATATTTATGACAACTTGGAAAAAAATGGAAACAGTTTATACAGTGATCACTTAGCTACTCAATGTAAAAAAATTAAACTGTGTCTGCAGTTTTTTTTAGTGTTATTTGGCTTGTTTTTAAAGGCATTTGTCTCACCTATTTCTCTAGTTGAGGCAAAAGCCTGGAATTTTAAATCATAGTCATTAGCACAGCTCACCAAGGTAATGTTCTCATATAACCTGTTTTGCTCCTGGGAGACAGTTCTGAGAACTCAATTGCACATCCTGAGTCAGATTCCTTTTCTTGCAGAATAGGGTTAACGCAGGCAACAGTGTTATTTTTCCTTGTAACAATGTTTTGCTGTTTGCCATGGGAGGGTTTGGCAACGTTTGCTTCTTTTGTAAACAAGGAGAAATGAACAATGCTTTCTTGAGGCCTAAATCATGTTATTAATTCCTTGAAAATATGTATAGATGTAAAATCTTGGACCTGGTAAGTATATTAAGTCATTACACACTTACATTTCTATTTTATGTCTTAAGTTAAAGGAATAGAACAATTAGCTTCGTAGCACGTGGATATGTTAGAAATAGCTGCAAGCTACAGGGCTGCTTTAGAATACACTGTGCTTAGAATATATTAGAGCACTATTTTTTCAAGATTTTAAGTCTTTAATAGACAACTAGACTGCTCTGGTGATACGGTAATTAACAGTGATATAAAGTGCAATAATGAATAATAAATGTAGTTATTGGAATTATATTGTGGAATATCCAATCAATGTGTGAAATCTGGATGCCTTTAGAATACGATCAACTGGAAGATCTGTCATTAAGTGCTATCTACTTTTTTCCTGCTGGGGCAAAAAAAAAGCATGGCACAAACCATTAAGAACTAATATTTATTAAGAAACTTCTTTCAAAAAGTTTTAAACTCTCCTTAATACCTCCTTATTTTTCTTGTGCAAGGGGTACCAGATTTTATAGCAATATTAAGTTTCCTCTGTCTCAAAGAACAAAATTTCTGGGAAAAAAAGAAAAAAAAGAAAAAAAAAAAAAGATGCTTAACTCATTCATCTTTATCTTTCACAGTTTGCAACACCAATTCATAAAGACCTTTATACCTTTTTATTACTCCATCCACCTCCTCATCAGCACACAGCACTGAAGGTAACAATCAACATCATGATCATTACAACATGAAAAGAGCAGTTCTTTTCTTAACCCAGAAAAAAATTCAGCTCGCAGTTTGGTTTTAGTTGATAAGTACTCCTCTGCACATATGCAAAGAAACATGCACTGTGGAACAGATTACACCTCATAAACCCTACTTAATAGTTTGATATTATATTTAGTAATATCTTTTGCCTGGAGGAATACCCAACAGGCACAGTCTTAATTCTAAGGCACCAAATGATCTCCCAACCTGCTGGAAAGCATTGCTCCCAAAAAGCTTCTCTTCTAGCCCTTTCAGTCAGCCTTGGAGGAACCTGTGTTTTTCCTATGTTTCATTTACCAGAGTCAAGTATGAAAGAACAATTTTATTATTTTTTTTTCATCTAAAAAGACCCCACCAAAATGACAGCAAATAAGACCAGTGATTGTATAAGCAAAGCCTGAAATCTTGACAGGCTCCAAACACAGAATGGAAAGGACACAATCTTAGATTTCCTGTTAACATGCTTTAGATTTTCTGTGGCACAAGTAAAGATTTTATTTAGTTTAAGTCTAGGCTTACAGTGTGGCCAAGACACAGGTAATGCTCCTATTGAGCTAAACTGACTCTTCTGAAAATGCTGATTATTCCCTTCCTGCAAGAACTGTAGCCCTCATGTACAACGTTAGCTGGAACAGTCAGTTCTGGGACACAGGTCACATGCTCCAACTCAGCTGCTGTGACCCCTGCTCTGCAATATCTTTTCCCTTTTTCTTCATTTTCATCACTTGTCATACATGCAACATTGCCCTCGATCTTAAGCAGTGATATTACAATAGGATCAAAGTTTAGAGGCTGGCAAATTATCATAGGAGAGTCCAGCCACAAGGAAAAGGCTTTTCATACTTGAAAAACCCCACACATACTTCTGCTGACATGTAACTAAAAACATAGTTACGGTTAGACACATGGTGATGAGTAAGGAGGATATAGATTACTAGGTCCTGAGTGCACGGAGATGTGTTCTTGCCATCCGAAATGCTGGCAGTGCCAGGATTCATCACTTGCTTTTAGTGACAACTCCCCCTACATGCTGTTATTTTTCCATCATGAGATAAAAATTCAAAATGTGACAGTAAGAGCTAGTCACAGATGTCCTCAACTGACAAACAACTGGTTATCCACAGAAAGCTGAATGTATTTTAAAAACAATGGGAAGCTTATGTGTCCATATCCTACCTCATCAGCACTAATTGTGGTAACAGCCCTTCCTCATGGCAGGTTTGATGACCACATCTCAATAGCTGCACTCCCTGCCCCTTAACTTGACTAACCAGTGGCTGACTTCTGCTGAAATGAGGCAGGGAAGGGAGTCAGAAACCAACTCCAGTTTCTCCCACTTCTGGTGGCTCAGAGCAGCTCTTGCTGTTAGTTTGCATTCAGTCCTTCAGTGGGCGATGGAAAAGATGGGATAGTGGGCCTTGGATGTAATTCTCAGTGGTAATTCTGAGACCTGCAGCTGGTTGGGCAGGATGACACTTCTCACTGGGATCAGTGGAGGCACTGCTAGCTCCTCAAAGCCAGTTATTTTAAGTCACATCTAAACAAGGAATTATCAGCTTAAGATCAGCCCTTCTCCCCTACAGCAGGCTCAATCAGATGCAATACTCAGTAACTATAAAGCAGAATTACATCCCTCTCAATTGAGTCAGACCCCCATGGCTTCAGCGGGTCTTGCCTCCTGCTGAATTGGCTGTGGGTACGTGGGAGGGTGACCTGTGCTCCTGTTGGCAGAGCTGGATGCCAGCCACGGAGGCACAGCAGCCTCCATGCACTTCTCTGTGTGCAAATTGCTGACATCCTTGCCAGCAGGAGGGTTGGTGACTCCAAACCCTTTCTTGTACCACCTGCCTGCCACCACCTTGCTTTCCAGAGGCAGCTATTTGCCTTCTCTCTAGCTCATTTCCCTCAGCAAAAATAAACAAACATCTCAACAAAAACTAGCACCAGACTCTTCACACTTCCCAGCCTGCCCCATGCACACTCATTTCCCTCCTTGCTGCCCACACCCTGTGCTGCTCCAGCCACTGCATACTTCGTGTCTGTGTATCTGCACCAGTGGTTTGCATCAGGTACCTTGCTATAGTCAAAGCAGAGGCCAAAAGCCCATTGTAGACCATGTCTCAGAAAGATTCAGAGGTTTGCAATAAGTAAAACAAAATCAAAATACACTTAGCACATGGGGGGCAGGTGGGGGGTTCTGTGAAGGTATTTTAAGGAGGGGTTTCTCATCACTAGGCCATCTATACAGTATTATTGGTCATTAAATAAAACTATTTACGTATCAAAACAAAAACACATATTGCATTTGCTAACAGCCAAATCCCAACATCTTTATTTTTGCCAGGCCCAGCTTGGCAAACCTCTTGCTGGGCTGAAGATCTAAGCACCACCAGACTAGGACTCCTGACAGACATTTAAACTGGAGATACCACCAGATGGTGACAGTCAGCTCCCAAGAGTGAACCCAGGCCCTCCTTTTCTCAACGCTGAATTAAAAAAAAGGAATGGTTACATTTCCTTCCCCCACAAGTCAGAGCATTTCTATTAACACCAGTCTATACCCAAATACCTCAGGAGTTCAGGCGGGTGCGGATCCAGGGCTGACACTCATGTCTTATTCACATCCATGAGACTGCTCCTCAGCTTCCTTGCAGCTTTACCAGCCCAGGCCTGAGGCTGCAGCTCCACGGAGCATCTCTGCTGGCACAACAAGCCAAGCAGTGCTCACCCAGAGTCCCCTTCTCAGCTGCTGTGTCCCCAGCCCAGGTTAACCTCCTCAGCTCCTCCAGCTCGCCCTGGGTATGTTGGTCTTCTCGGCCAGAGTTCTGAAATGATTCAGTTTAGGAAATAAACAAAATGGAGCTTTCCCCCCCAGGGTGAGGCCATGAGCAACAGGTGAGCAGCGAGAATACCAGCAGCCTGCTGTCACAGCCTGAGACTGTCATTACCTTCCATTGCATATACTTAAGCCTGCAATTTACCATCACTTAATTAATTTGTTCAGTCCTCATTGGCTTGCTTTTATTGGAGGAGAATGATCTGAAAGCAGCTGAAATCACAGCATTGGGTCACCACATTCAACTACACGTAGGTCTGGGCCATGAAGTCAGGTTCCAGATTTGTGCTTTTTAAACTTAAAAGGAGAAAACTCCAGACTCCTCCATAGTTCTTCATTATTATTTCTTTAGTTGCCAAGATCTGTTTGAAATTGATGATAAATCAGGAGACTTATGAAGAATATGAACAGAATAGAAATCCAGATGAATTTTGTGTATATATACTTTCTGAAAACTTTCACTTAATTTTATCTGTATTTCTGTACTAAGCACTATACTTTTGAGAATCCAAGTGTGCCCTTCAAATTAAAAGGTGGAACAAACCTAGGACTGATGCTGAAAGTGCTGATGGAACTAATGCACATTTAAAAACATAAACGTCTTCCCTTCAATATATAATACATAGTAGAGCATACACTATATATATTATACATGTAGTATAGCAGATATATAAAGTATAGAAGAGCAACAGCAACCCTCAGATTGCTTTATACATCAGTTGAGTTTGCTTCAAGTGCTTTATGAGAGAATAAAAAAGCTCATAAAAACAAAAGCCATAATGCAAAATTCCTAACAGCTATTAGGAGTGGAAAATAGCTAAAGAAAGTTCAACTATTTTATTGCATATATACACACACATGTACATATGCCTACATGTATGTGGAACTATTAATTTACTCATTAACTTTTTGTATCTTGCATCCATAGTAGCTCCTTTGCTGTGAGCCCCTAACCAAAACCTAGGGCTGGCTGCAAAACCCTTTTCAAACATTAACAGGACCTGGACATTACGTTCTAATCATTATTTTAATTTATTTTAATTATTTTAAGTGTTTATAGATTATTAAAGTAGGATATCTAGTTAACTGTGCTGTAGAAAAAGCTCAGCCCACTCATCTAACAATACCACTTATTTCGATAGCTGAGAAGTTAAAATGTATTGCCAGAGAGCACACAAACAGAAGTTGTTTTTCTGTTGAAAAGGTAACTGAAAGTTATCCCAAGTAAGAATGAAAAGCCATAGCAGTGCCAGCATTACATCAAATATCAGTCCTGCTGCATTAAAAATGTAGCTCTAGACTGTTCATGGTCAGAAAAAAAGATTGAATGATACAGAGGGTGCTTTTTTAACAAGTTTTGGCAACTGGGTTATAACTCTGGACAGTGGCCAAGAGTGGAGCACAGTCAGGGCTATGGCTTAAAACAGGGAAGGAATAAAATCCCCTCTTGGGCAGCCAGGGCCAGAGAGGGAACAAGGCAGCAGGTAGCCATGGTGGAGCCCAGGAACCAGGACTGGGGATGGTTGTACATTACACTCCCATTCATGTTTTTGGGTCTTTTTTAATGCAAGCAATTAAATCCCCAGCTGTCCATCAGCAAGTGACACCTGGTTTTGCCTTCTCACAGATGCAGCAAAGCCAGTCAGGCTCTGTAACCCACTGAGCCCCCTGCCCACGATGTCAGTGCCTGGTTCAGCCCTGTCCTCACTCCACCCACTGACTGTGAGCAGCAGGTGACTCCAGTGGGACACCACCATGGCAAGTGCAATCCAGACACCTTCGTAGATAGTGGCTGTGCCTGACGGCTTCTCAACCCCCGTGGGGCAGAGCAGCCCTCCCATTGCACAGATGGGGTCAGGAGCAGTATAAAGCTGAACAGGAATTGCAAATGAGGCTGAGAACATTGTCTCCAACAGCCTTGCCTTTCAGGTGCATCTTAAAACTCAGCACACAGCCGAAATTATACCCTTTTACAAATACCACTTTGCCCAAAGCAAAGAAGTGGCATTTATATCAGAAGTTGTCACCAGTGTTCTGTGATACAAAACTTCACTAGAAGAAGAACTAGATTTCTTTTGATGTAACTATGCAAGAAGTGGTGGCATGTGATTAGCCATTTTACATGGAAAGAGCCAACTTCGTGCTCTTCTCTATTTTCTCCAGCTCATACTGTATCGCAGGGTGAAATTTACACAGCAAACATAGCATTATAGTCAGCAGTATTAGAAGAATATCCTTCCAACACTGAAAAGGATACATCACATATGTTAGCAAGATGGGTAGTAATGCCATATAAATATTAAGGATGTCAATGTTAATATCCAGCTGCCACAGTGAAGAACTGTGGACAAATAGCATAATAAACATTTTTAAAACTAGGTATTTCAATGTAGCTACCCAAACCAGTAATCTTTCCCCAAAGGTTGGGAGTGCCAGGCTATCATCATACAAAATCAGGTGAAGAGATTCTTGTAGAAACAAGACAGGATTTAGGATTGAGGTTCATAAAACAACTAGTTGAACTTCAAAGTCATTTTATGTTGTTGTATTCATACTTTGGTTTTGCTCTTTCGAGTGTTCATCACCTTCTTACACACTTTGCCTTTTGCTAGTGGTTTCACTATAAACAACATGGCTGGTTTATTTTCCCATCTTTTATGGAAAAGATCAATTATGGAGTTTAAAGCAGCTTTCAAAACAAAAAAAAATATTGCCCAAAGTAGAAGTCTAGGAACTGTCTCTGCTATTTAGGTAAACTTCAGTGCTTAAACAAGAAGATCCAGGTTGGTGATAGTATCAGTTGCTAGATTTACCTGCAGTGCCAGCTTGCCAGACTGAGATAAGTATCAGAGCTTTTCACACTCTTGAGTGGCTTTCTTCAGAAGGAGAGGAGCTTCTCAACATAGTCTTGGTAGGGCTACTCATCTTGCAGTGAGGGTCAGGGTTTCAGCACTAGATCCTGAGAGACAAGGAAATGTAGTGCTCACTGTAATCAGGCCACTAAAATACCTTATTCTCTTCTACTTTTCACAATAGCCTGTGGACAGACTGGTAGCCAGAAGCAGGGGGCCCAGGTGCTGCAGGTGGAGCTGCCTGTGACACAGCCATGGCCAGCAGCAAGTGCCAGCAGGCTTCCTGGGATGGATGCCTTAAAGGCTACGGATGTTTGGTCACTGAGCAGAATCCAGAACCTGAGGATAGCAGCTGGAAGAAATTTTTTACATATATACATTTTAATTTATCTTAGGGATGTGCATTTGAACTGAATCTTCCAAGTGTAGCAGTAAGAATTATTTTAAAGTATGATTTCATAGAATCATAGAGGCATTTTGGTTGGAAAAGGCCATTAAGATGATTGAGACCAATCACTAACCCAGCACTGCCAAGGCCACCTCTAAACCATGTCCCTCAGCACCACATCTACATGTCTTTTGACATGTCCTGCTGGCCACACTATTGCTGCTGCAGGCCAGGATGCTGTTGGTCTTCTTGGCCACCTGGGCACATGCTGGCTCATGTTCAGCTGCTGTCAACCAACACCCCAGATGCTTTTCTGACAGGCAGCTTTCCAGCCTGCAGCATTGCCTGGGGTTGTTGTGACTGAAATGCAGGACCTGGCACTTGGCCTTGTTGAACTTCATACAATTGGCCTCAGCCCATCAATCCAGCCTGTCCAGGTCCCTCTGCAGAGCCTTCCTACCCTCAGGCAGATCAACACTCCCACCCAACTTGGTGTCATCTGCAAACTGACTGGGGGTGCTCTTGATCCCCTCATCCAGGCCACTGATAAATACATTAAAGAGAAATACTGAGCCCTGGGGAACACCAGTTGTGACGGGCTGCCAGCGGGATTTAACTCCCTTCACCACAACACTTTGGGCCCAGCCACCCAGCCAGTTTTTTACTCAGCAAAGTGTACACCCACACGAGGCATGAGAAGCCAGTTTCTCCAAGAGAATGCTGTGGGAAACTGTGTCAAAGGCTTTACTAAAGTCTAGTTAGACAACATCCATAGCCTTTCCCCCATCTACTAAACTGGTCACCTTGTTGCAGAAGATCAGGTTCACCAAGCAAGACCTGCCTTTCATAGACCCATGCTGACTGGGCCTGATCACCTGCTTGTCCTGCACATAATGGCACTCAAGATGATTTCTGCATAACCTTCCTGGCACCGAGGTCACACTGACAAGCCTGTAGTTCCTTGGATCCTCCTTCCAGCCCTTGTTGTAGATGGGAGTCACACTCACTAACCTCCAGTCAACTGGGACCTCAGCAGTTAGCCAGGACTGCTGGTAAATGATGTAGAGTAGCTTGGTAAGCACTTCTCCCAGCTCCCTCAGTAACCTTGGGTGGATCCCATCTGGTCCCATAGACTTGTGTAAATCTACAGAGTGTAGCAGATCACTAACCATTTCCCTTTGGATAACAGGAGCTTTGTTCTGCTCCCTGACCCCAGATCAGGGGCTAGGTAACTAGAAAACAACTGGTCTTAGTACTAAAGACTGAGTCAAAGAAGAAATGTGATGAGTAAACACTGTAAAACTGGGAGAGTGAATTCCTAGGTACAGCTTCGTTTCTCACCTGGGAATAAGAGCTAACACAGGACTAAAATCTGAGCCACTTCTTCCATACTTGTTTGGATTCAGCGAAAGCTGTGGATCCCCGTGCCCATCCTGCCTTTTCAAGACATCTGTAAGATATTCAGCATGCCTTGACTCCTCAAAAAATGACAACAGCTATTTCAGCTTGGCTGTCTGTGCTTTCTCTCTCCCTCTCACTGTTTGCAGCTGCAATTCTAGCTTCCTTGCCTTCTGCCCAGCCTCCCACCAGGCAGTCCCTACCTTGCAGCAGCTCTGCACCGCAACGTACAGGACACACTGCAATTCAAAGGCCAAAAGTTGCTAAAGCGCTTATGCAAGTTAATTACTGTGCCCATTTAATCCCACATAATGCAGATTAGTGCTGTCAGCTACTGTTCAGAGAGCAGCTGATGTAACAGGCAGCCCCATCAGCAGGGAAGCCGCTCACTTCAGGAGCAGCAGAGTCACTTCAAGTGAGAAGATGCTGATCAGTGCCAGGAACACAAACCTCTGGCACTGCTCCCTGCTTGCTGATGTAGGAGGCAGACACTGAAGCTAGATATGACAAACAGGCAGGTTGAAAGACAGTATTTCACTCCCCATTTCAAGAGCAAATTGTCAGCTTTGACCCCGTACCCCACTTCTAGAAGTTTAAGCTTCAGGAAGACGTCCTTGTGCTGAGCCACAGCGCAGCCAAGCCACTAGCCATTATTCTCATATCAAACTAATACCTAACACAAGTTTCCCTCAAAATTAATACTGGTAGGCCAAAGAAAGCCATTCATTTTGAATGGCCACCCCAGCCTCTGGGCAGGAGAAGGTGGAGAGCTGGAGGGATTCCTGAGAACTACATCTTCACACAACTTGAGTCCAATCTAATTGGATTAGTTTACAAACATCACCTGGGTAAAATGCCCTTTGGCAGCAATGTATGTTTACATGAGGCCTGCTTATTCCCCAAAAGAGTGCAAATAAAACGGGTTCAGGTGGCTCATTCCATAAATTAAGAGCATATCATATTTCAAGATTTCCAACAATGCTTTTCCTGTTCTCGAGGAGTAAATAATACCAGTTATCTTGATTTGTAAGTGGTAGCCAGGACTACAGCATTTCATATGACACCACCGGTAACTGAGCTACAGTAGTAACACCCATTTCTCCACCCATGCATTGCATAACAGTTAAGCAAATATTTTCCACCTCAATAGATTTTATGGTCAAATTACAGACTGGTTCACAGCTGACAAAGCTTTGTTTGATGGAGGTAACAATGAGAGAGTATGTGGTAAGTCTGTGTGCCACAGGCTCAGGGTCAAGGCACAAGATACTGAATGTCCAGGCTTTTAAAAGCCTTTCTGATCCCACTTGACTTATAGATGCAGTAAAATCAAATAATTATTTGTTAAAAGGATAATAAAATTTAAATCACATGCTTTTTTTAACATTAGAAATCTAGGTCTTTTGTACTCTGAAAAATTAGATTTTGCAAGCAAGAGACAAGACATGAGATTAAAAGATGAACAAGTGCTTAGAAATGTCTAGCCTTGCACTCAGCACCCTTTGGCTGTCAGCCCCAGTGCCTGAGGAGGGACAAGAGTTTCCTTTAAACTTGCAGCCATCTGCCTCAAGCTGAAACTGGTTCCCTTACAATCTGCCTGCTGGGACTCACCCTGGGTGGCATCACAGTGATGCTCTCCTGTGGTGAAGCTCACAGGGTTTGCACAAGTCCTGCCCACACCTTTCTCTTCCTGGTGCCCTGCCAGTTGCTGCCAGCTGGAGTGTTAGTGAACACTTGAGGTGAGATGCCAGGCTGAGATGTGGACACGCATCTTGTCCTACGAGCTCTGCAAAGGGACTGGTAGATGTTCGTCAGGGTGATGGGGCAGGAAGCAGAGGGTGAAGTCTCAGCCACCACGGCAAGACCTGCAGAAGCTCAGGTACCAGACACCCCCTTCTCCCTGTTGTCCCCAAGGACAGTAGGGATCCAAACAGAGCAGGTGGTTACCTCTGGCTTCGCAGGAAGGGAAGGCAGGCAAACACACTAGTCAGTCATTAGTCAAGCTATTCCTTACGGCGCTGGAACAGAAAGTTGCAAACGAGTAAGGCAAAACCATGCTGCAGAGGCCACGTGGCAAGTGCAGGACAGCAGAGCGGGGAGGGAGGCTCAGAAGGATGAACACACCCAGCAATAAATCCTGCTGTAACACAAACAACTTTGCGACTTGAGAAAATTAAATATTTTTTTTCGCAAGGTTGTTTTTTTTTTTCCTTTTTGCTGAAGAGCAAAAATGACGATGTATTTCCAACGGAATTTTTCAGGAAAAGCAGCGAACGAGAAGGACAAAAGCTGAAGAACATCAGGCAGGTCCCGCCCCAGGGCCCTTCCCGCCCCCCCCC
>NW_009953929.1:1358382-1383945 GCF_000747805.2 Chaetura pelagica | reverse complement strand
GGGCCCGCCCGCGGGGCGGTGGCGCCACCTGCCGGCGGCACCGGGCGCTGCAGCGGGAACGCGGCCGTGCCGGGAACGCGGCCGGTGCCAAGTCCCCATCGACCCCGCCAAGGCACCCACTTCAGCATGTCCTGAAGAACCAGATCTATACGGCTTTTGAACAGCTGCAGGGACGGTGGCTGCCCCACCTCCCCGGGCCCGACTGCCCTTGCAGTACAGAACTTCTTGCTGACACCCACCTAAACCTCTCCTGCTGCGACTTCAGGCCGTTTCCTTTGATACTACCGTTAGTCAGGAGGGCTTCCTGCCTTTCCTGCAACTGCTTTAAAAGTTCAACCACCGCGACTTACCCAAACCCCCACCTTGAACCGGTAAGAGCCTCAGCACTTCACCAAAGCCACGCACCCGGCTCCCCAGCCCGCGGCACGGGCAGGGCAGGAGCACCACTGCAGCCTAAAGCCGCCCTGCAGCCCAGCCTGCCCATCTTCTGCAACACCTGCGGTGTGCAGACACCTTTGGAGTCAACTGCTTGGGCCTGGAGGTAACTTCACTTGCCTATCACAAGCAGTTGTGACCAGGGCTGGCACTGCTGCAGCACTTGAGGAAGCACCAAGGTTCAGTTGGTCTCCGTTCCTCGTTCCTCTCAGTTTCTTGTTTCACCAGTACAACTTGCTTCTTTTCAGCATTTCAGCAAAATCAAGATATGATGTTGATCCACTGATAAAACATGACACACCTCCCATTTATACACAAGCAGGTATAATGAGACCACTTCAAAGCAATCCAAAGCCATGTGAATTTTTACACGTTTTTCCCTTTTTACTGAGATACAAGGCAGGATCATTCCATAAAGAATTAAACTGGTAACAAAACACACTTAGCCTTTCCCTGGCTCAGGAGTTCCTACCTGTCAGTGCAGCTGTTAGTATAAACATTGCCATACATTTAAAAAAAAATAAAAAAAAAATCCTAAAATACATCAGTGTTTTAAGGTGGCTGGTTTTCCTCTTCCCATCAGATAAATGCAACACTTTTTATTCCAAGCAGTTATTTAGTTCCCCAGTTCCTAGAGTTAAGCAGAGTTGCTGGGTTTCTTCTTCTTTCTAGGGTACAGATACTAAGACTTGGATTCTTTGATGTGAGTTTCACTTAAAATTCAAACTTTGCCTTAAACTTAAGTTGAATTCAATTCAAAAGCTATTATTTCACCAGTTCCTCAGAAGAGTAATCTGCTCCTGAGAGCTCCAGCTTACCTGCTGCATCCCCTTGGCACTGTGCTTCTGGCTGTGAGCTGCTCCAGCACAGCCCTGCCATGGATCACTTCTTCCTTAGACCCTTTGGGACTGCCAGCAGGAA
Source organism: Chaetura pelagica (assembly GCF_000747805.2). Taxonomy (NCBI): domain Eukaryota; kingdom Metazoa; phylum Chordata; class Aves; order Apodiformes; family Apodidae; genus Chaetura; species Chaetura pelagica. The sequence continues at coordinate 1,382,589 of NW_009953929.1, read as the reverse complement.
CCTGGCTTCAGGTGAGCCCTCAGGATATTGCAGCAAGCAATCCATCCATTGTTCCTGGCCCCCTGATTTCTCAGCATGCTTATGGCCACAGCCTGATAGCTGGTCTAGTAAAACCTACTGAGCTCAGTCAGGCTCCAAAGCTCAGAGGGATGGAGCCATCACCCAACAGCAGTGATGCATATTTGAATTCCAGTCAAAAGAAGCACACGTTGGTTCAGACCTTTATTATCTCACACTTCTTTGCCACAGCTATAATTGAAACAACTGACACTCATAATTTTACTAGTACCATACAAAGTTACAAAGTGTACAATGTGTTTTGTAATTCACAAAGTAAAAATTCTTGAGGACTGATGGGTAAAGACTGTCTGTAAACAGAATTTGGCAGTGAGATGTTGGCCCACAAGGGAACAGGCACTGTCAGCCTGAGCAGACTGGAGTGGCAGGGTTTGCATGGCACAGACAGAGCACCTATCTTGTTGATGGAGGACTAGCTTCCCTGGGATCATCCAGGTCACTGAAAGGCACGTGGAGAAACACATCAGGAAGCAGGTCCACAGGAAGCAGGTGGACAGCCCACCAGAAATGAGTCCTACCTGACTGTTCTAGCCACAGCTGGAGGAGAGGGCATCACCATTCCTACTGGTTGCTTGCTCTTGGCATTGTCAAGCATAAACTGCAACTGCAGACTACATTGATACTAACTGTAGCAAACATTGAGGAGTCTCCTGGTGGCTGCAGCAATGCTAGGATTGATGCCTGCACTAGCCACAACTGGTTGCGGCTACCGGTCTACAACTGGTCTGCAGCTTCCAAGGCTCTGGCCTTTAGGTTTAGTATTGCAGGGCTGTTTTACACATCCACACACTAACATAGAGGTAAATATTTTAGATTATATTGTGCCTATCAGGTTTAGAGACTGATAATCTGCTTCAAAATAGTCCCAGACAGCTAAATAATTTGGTAATAAAAGGTAGTTCGGAAGGACCATCTTAAGCAATACACAAAAGTTATTGAGCAACAATCTCTATTGAAGCAGCTTTTGGATTTTTTTTCCTCCATCTTCCTGTTCTACAAAGCAATGAACAGTTCAGTAGTCAGAGTAGCACAGTCCCTACCTCTACTGCCTGTGCCAGTTACAGATGGTATTAAGAGCCCACAAATAATTTTCTCGTGGAACTCAGAGATAGGTTATCCTCTGAACCAGGCATTGCCCCTAAATCAGTATGTATGTCTGTATATTCCCTAGAAGTTTTGGCTAATTTCATCAGCAAGAATCTATTGTTACTTCCCGTCTGCAACCCAGTGCTAATGCTTTTAAATTTACATCCTGAGCTTCTATATCATTAAGGTAATACATAGACAGCAGGCTGAAAATGACAGGAAATATCTCATTAAAGCAGATGATCTAGGAGAGAACAGTCTGACAACAGGCTCCAAATTCTTCTTTCATGAACAATCAGCACTGCTCATCAGGGCAGGCAGCAAAATAACAAATCCAAAGGAAGTTTAACACAGCTGGCTAAGCAAAAATGACTAGTCTGGGCTCAAAACTTACTGCAGTCCTCTTCCTAGCTATCAGACCTGCTGTGTTTGTCCTCCCTAGATGCATGCCCTTCCAAGAGCTGAAACAATCCTGATCTTAAGTTTGTGTGCAGTCACACTGCTTCCTCTTCTCAAGCCCAGCTCCTAAAACCTCCTTCTACTGAATGATAAGCCACCACTCTGTTTTGTGTGCTTACATAGTCCTTCAGAGATCTTAACTGAGAGAAAGATGGACAGAGAGTGAGGAAACAAGATGTCCACACCACAGTGATCATCAAGCAGCAAAAATGTGGGAAGGGAAGGCAAACAGGTGGTGCTAAGAAAGCTCAAGTGGAGTAGAGGTGAATTGTGGGCACACTGAACAGTCTGTCAGGGAGGAGGGGCCTACTTCTTCAGGCATCACAGATTCCAGCCCTGGCTCCCAGAAAGACACATGCCATCCAGGAGAAAGCAAGAGCAGGATTCACTGCTCAGTGGGGGCCACCTCTGAATGACAGAAGGGGCTAGAAGGAACAGCCCTCCTAAGGAAACCAGCCTGTTGCTGGAGATTTTTGGAGCACACCAGATCAATGTACATCATCCACTCTGTCAGGCAAATACTTATTCAGATTTGGGGCTTTAGTTCATTAGGAGTTCAGTCCTCAGATGTCAAGATACCTCCACCCTTTTCTTGAAAGACCTTCATCTTGTCAAGACCTTTTATTCCCAGAGCTTTAACTTTTTCCCAAAACCCCAACTGCATTTCTTCTGAGGAGGCTGCAGTGCAGCAAGCACACAATGTGCTCAGTGCCTCTGTGGAACCAGCACCACTGTTCCAGGGCACACCAGTGCTGAATGGGCCCAGCTGCAGTTACCCCAGACTGCCCAACAAGCTTGTGCAGCTCCTGTCAGAGCACCTAACTGCTGTAACATCTAGGCACCAAACTTCTTAGGGCAAACCAAACACTTTTCAATAAAACCTGATCTGCAAAGTGCATGTGCAGATACAAAGCATTTGCAAACACAAGATTTTACCTTTTAAAAAAATGCAATAAGATACTATCATTCTCTTCACACACACCATAATCTCACAGACTCAGGTATTTTAACTGAACAAAAGGATACACCTTCTCTCATATTTAGGCACTTGGTTTGAATGCAAAGCATCCTCTTAACCTGCTGCACCCTGCCCAGAGCTGTGCTGACACTGCCCTGGCGAGTACAGCTGTGTCACACTGCAGCAGTTTCCCACATCCTTCCCCACATCTAAGAGTAGAGAAGAAAAAGGCATAGATCCAGTGCATTTCCGTTGGTGAAGTCTCACAACTAGACTGAACAAACTGGGCTCCCCTTCCTTCTGTGGAAGTGCCTGGCATATGGTAACTTTTAATTTGCAAAAGATGTAAATTCCACCTGATTCCCCCACTAGCTCCCTTTGTATGCTTCTGTCTCCATGCCTGCCATCTCCTCTGAAGCTGGAACTACCAAACAAAGCTGCTTCATCTTCCAAACTGACAATGCAAAACACAGCTTGTCCCAAAAAAGTCACATCATTCAGTGCTTCAACACCACCCAGCAAATGAGCACACAGAAAACCCAGCGTGCAGTTCTTTCTCCAAACAGGGTCTGTTCTGCTCCACCACTTGGACAAACCACTTTTGCTGACATCCTATTCAGGGCAGAAAGCTCCTATTTTTTCTTTAATTCACATGTAAATGGCCTCCATTTCCATGGAAGAGCAGCACTGGGTTTTGATATTCTGGTATTTTGATAAATGTGATGTCATGTTTGATACGTGCCAGTAAGTCTCTCAACTTCTAATCACAAACTTCTTGGGCTTTTACTTTTCCTGCTTGTGATCTCATGCTGGGGCAATTTCCTCTGCTGAAGCTATGGCTAGGTACCTAGGTGGTAAGAACATCTGTGTTGAGTCTCTTACTAGCATTTCTGGTACAGATGAACCTAAAAGGACAATTCAAAACATCACTGGCTTCAAGGATCACACTTTAAGGAATTTTCTTTTTCCCCTCCAAGAGTAAGATAAATTCAATAAATCATCTAATCATCCCTTCTTAGAATTATTCCTTACACAAAGATAATAACAGATTGCAAAATACAGACTGGAAGAAAGAAGTCTTTCAGCACTCAGTTTTTTCCATCAGGTTTGGAGCTGCAAATGGTAATTTTCTACTCAAAGATGAGAGATTTATGTTCAGGGATCCCATAATTTCTTTTGTGGTCTTCAAATAATTGTCTTAGCTTCTGTAGATACAATGCATGCAGCTCTTCAATCTCTTCCATGGTGGGGTTCAAGTTCTGTTTTACAGGGATGGGGCTTCCCACTGTAAATCAAACACAACAGCAGCATTAGCTTTGTTGATATGTTTTTGAGTAGAACTGCTCTCCCTCCTGTAAGAGCTCCATCACAGCTCCCAGCAAGGTAGCAGACTCAAAGCACAGTTCTCTTGCCCTGGGGCCTGGTCCTGCTTTTCATAAACTTGAGCCTTGGGTCTGGTTCTCCACTTCCTTCCCCTCAAGTTCACAAAAATGTATTTAAACCCTCCATCATTTCAGTTTGGAAGCAAAAGAGCAAATGAGGAGAGGGTTAAGCTCTTAACTTGAAGAAGCAGTTTACACTTCACCATACAATCCCATGGTCTCTATGCCATCTTGCCACTGGGGTAGTTCTCCATAAGTTAAAAACAGCATTTTCAAAATGTACCTTCTCACAGTCTTCTGATCTGAATACTAAAGGTATCCAATGGGAGGGACATGCCTAAGACAACAGCAGTGTCCTCAGCCACAAAGTCACAGGAAAAGGACTGAAGGTAATACAGATTTCTTCTGATTTATTCAAAATGGGTGTCACCACCAGTGCCAGAAATGTTGTTGGCTACCTCAGCCTAGGGGAGGGGTAGAACACAGAACCCCAAACCCTGTAGGGTGTCTCTGAACCTTCCATTGCACACAAATATGATTCTTACTGAAGTGTTCCCCAGGCACCATGCAAGTCTGGTACCTGCTCTGTTGGAGTGAGAGCAAGGGGGACCATGGGAGGTAATTCCACAAGAAGTCCAGAAGGCAGCCTCCTCCTCCATAAAAACATATGGCTAAAAAGCCTGCAGTATGCTAAGAGAAGCTTCCCATGTTCCCAATCTTCATGGTGTTGTTTGACGACTACAGATTTTGGCAGCTGTTCTTGCACTGGAGGCACTGAGGACTTCTTAGACCTGACCGAGGTTACAGAGGGAGTCTGTAGAAAAGAACCCCCAGGAGCTTCTACAAAGGCTTTTCAACAGATGTTGCCACTTCAGATTGCATGGTGCTGCCCACAGGGAAGGGAAAGGGGCTGAATCCGCATTTTCCTGCTGCAGCTTCAGCTGCCAACAGCTCTCAGGTCTTACCCGGTGCTGAAATTCAGACTTGACATGACTGGGGGTGGGAACCCAGCCCTGGATTAAGAAATACCTTGTGGGGGGCATGAAATCAATATACATCCAGTACAGGATTTCCAGAAGCATAATTTGAAACAGCAAACAAGCCCCAAGCCCTTCTGAAGCAGTCTCTTCCTTTATGAGGGGAGATTTTTTGTGGGATTGGAAACTACAGTCATCTCCAATTTTCTGTGCAACTTTAAGCAACCTGCTTAATTTGTTACTTTAGAGTTGATCCAATTTCTGAAAAGCAGCAATAATTTTCAGGAAAGACAAAAGTACCTCACTCGTCAAGCCCAAAATATGCAGACTTCCTGGACTTTGGTTTTGCTGAATTGCATCTCCTTGCTTTAGGATCTGTGGCTTCTGAGCCAGGAGGAAACTGGCCAATACCAGGCCACGCTGTCAATAGGCCAACTGGCTTGGGTGGGGCTCAGTGTGACTCTGCAGCTTCCAGGAGCTGAGCTGACACTTTCAAACCTGTGTTGAGCCATACTGAGGGGCACCCCCCCCAAGAATGCAGGGATGTGGTGATAGTTTTCAAACATGGAAAACAAAGACTCTAAAGGTAAGGGATTTCTTGAGGTCATCCAACAAACTCTGTTGCAAGACTCTGACCTTGCTGATTTGAAGTGCTCCTGTGTTTTAGCCATGGACCACCTCTGTCCTTGCAGTAAATCCTACAATGATGAAGATTTGTCTCCAAGTGAAAGACATTTTAACCTTCAGAACAGATTAGATTTCACCAGCCCAAGGAAAAGCTGCATAAAATACATTGCTCTCATTCCAATGGTTTGAAAACTTATTTGCTTTAAAATAAGTGACATTTTTAGCCTGCCTGTGCACAATGTGGGCTTTAAAATTAAATATTTTCTAAAACATTTAATTACATGCACTGGTAAGATACAGAGCTGAATGAAATGTAACATAAGAATAACTACATTTTTGCCTTAAACATTTCTATTTGACCCATGCTAAAATCAAATCATCCCATTAAAGGGGGGCCCTTCTTAAATGTCACTTGTGGAATACCAGAAAAGCTCAATTTACTTTTCTGTAAAAACAGTCTTCATTAGTTCACTCAGCTCAGAACCTAAAAATTATTTAGCCAAAATATATAGGCAGTCAACTATTCCCTTTGCTTGATGCCCACCACAACTTATTGAAAGGTGTGGCTGTCAATAGCACTTGTTAAAGCCATTTAAAAAATCAAGACATTCAGTCCTACACTCCAGTGACAGCCAAAGGCTGCTGCAAGGTGCCCTCTCCCTTCCCTCCTCCATCTCCCTCCCTGTCCCAGTGAGCACCAGGTCAGGACTGCCCCAGCTCCTTCCAGCAGCCTTGCTCTGGAGCACTGCTGTGGTGCATGTGCATCAGCTGAAAACACGCAACTCCTGCTTCTCTGCAGGGCTAAGAAATGAAAGCACTGGGCATCTCACAAACTGCAGCATCCTGAACCTGCAGCCACAGCTGCAGAGCCATGGCAGCCCTCTGGTACATGCTGGACAAGCCCCTGGGCTTCTGTGAGGGTTGCTGAGGATAGAAGTCTCAGCTTCTGTGAAGATTTGGCCTGGGACAGGAAGGGGAAAGGGAGAAAAAAATTCCCTCTATTAAAAAAAAAAAAGAAAAAAAAAGAAAATTCACACAAAAAATCTCATGTTTGCTATAGATGCACAGTAACCAATTGTTTCTGTTAGAATAGATTTATAAATTTTCACAGATCTTAGCAGACACTTATGCATTTCAAAAATTTGTGAAAGCACTAAAAAAAGCACAGGGAACTTACCAACTGTATGAATAGGTTGCCTGTAAGGTATTAAGCCAAAACTGTATTGAAAAACTCCTCTAGCATGAAACAGTGGTAAAGCAAAGCCCATTATCTTTTGCAACTTCTCCTGTATGTTTCTGAGCCATGAACCTTTGGGGTTTGCAACTTGCTTGAATAGTTCATTTTCACCAAAGGAAAACACGGGGACCAGATGAGCCCTGTAAAACAATGAACACACTGAGAATCCCACATCAGCCTGCACTTGCACTGAGGTTCATATCAGCAGCATGGAAATGGTTTCACAATAACCAGCACAGAAAGATTTGGCAGCTCTAAACCTCATCAGCAACAGACATTCAGTTCTTCTGATATGCAGCTGCTTTGGGTTTAAACCAAAAAAAAGTGAGTGGCATGTAACTAGCAAGTAGCATTTGGGTAACATTTGGCTGGTTGCTACCCATCACAACTTTTAATGACTGCTCATAATAATAAAAATGAATAATTGTATATATCATAATTATAGTGGTGGATAAGATCATAATCACATTGACAAGTCCACCCTTGTTCTACTGCATTTTCTCCTTTGGCAAGCAAAGGAGCCTCATTGCTAACCTTACAATGCTCCCAGCTGGATAGTGTCAAACCCAGATCTTGGCTTTCCTCTGCCTTTTGACCAGAGTAATGCACACACTTGATTTCAGCACAAGAACCATGATAAAATACAGACCTCCTTACAGACATGACTGCAATGCCAGATTCCTCTGTTGTCAAATTCCCAGTGAAATCCTGCTGCCTCCAGACTTACTCAAAAACACTGCCCTTAATCCATTATTACGAGAGCTCAAATGCTACCCACAGAAATTACACTATCTCACTCTGGCTCCTGCACAGCCTAATAAATTCTCATTCAGTTCATGAATTGGCTTGGGAGGAAAGGCACAAACTAGCTCCTGAACAAACTACTTAGGCAGATGGAATCACTGCAGTTGTCTCTCACAAGCAAAAAACCCCACTATATTTAAAACCTTGACTGTAGTATGATATTTGATGAATGCTTAGTTTGATTAAATAGAATTCTATACAGTTTAAAGAAAAAAGAGCAGGGTAATCCCAAGCAGTCACTGAAGGATACAGAGGTGGTTTATTTGCTTTACCCAGGTCCTAGCTTTTATATCTTAGCTCCACCCAGCCCCCATTACCTTTGAGAAAAATCTTAATGTAAAATAGCAGCATTGCTATAATATTGCTGGGATTCATTCCTGCAGAGTTCTGAATGCCTGAGGAAGATGCACTGAGGACAGAGCTGGCTGGAAAGTACTGTGGACAATCAAAACCCACCTGTTTGGAAAAAAAAAACTGCTTCTGCAGCTTCGCAAGTCTGAAGACTCCCCAGAGGGGGTCATCACTCCCACTTGCTACTCTGACTGGTGTCTGCCCAAAGTTTCTTTCTCAAATAGCTCGTAGATCACCCAGCCACCTGTAAGGAAATATTGGAAAGCCTGGCACACACTGTGGCTGTCGCAAATACTCCACCTTTTACTACAACACTAAGACAAACAGGAACATCTTGTGGTGCAAGAGTACCCTGAGACTGTGGGATTTGTTTTAATCTGGCACAGGCTTTTGCAAGATGCTCTGTAGGAGGTTGAGATAGAGAACTTAGAGTTGTGAAACTAAAGGTAAGTTAACTGATTCATCATGTGTTTCATGTCTTCAGCATTTCTTCACTTTTTATCAGATACCTGTACTACCTTGGACCAAAGTGTCTTTTCCAGACGTGCAGAGGACTTGCACTGACATATTCAGGCTACATTTGACGAGTTCCTAGCTGAAGAACCACAGCTTCTCTGTGCTGGCAGTAAAGCAGCCAGGGCCAGAGAGGTCAGGTGCCTGCACTGCCCCTTCCTATCCTTGCATTTGATGGTGCAGAACAAAAGCACCAGAAACATGCAGGCGCTGATGGCAGGTGGTTCTTTTTGTTCACTTCTCGCGAGCCCCCGTTGCCCTCTCGTTCCCATGCGAGTTGGAAGCTTGTGCCACATTTTGTTACTTGTTAGAAAAAAAATGTTAAAAGCAGAAACAACTACTGGATGTAGAGCCTTGGACAAGAGCTCAGGTCTGCTGACAGTGCTGCACGAGCTGTAATAGCTCTGGTCAGACTGCCCTCCAGCCCTGCCACAGCAGTGAAGTCACGATTCCTGTGCTTCATTCAGGTGCTCAGACCCAGAATGACTTCTAACCTGGTTGTTAAGGTGACCACGTATGAGGTGTAGATTTGAAGTCATTCAGGCAGAGACGAGTATTATTACCCTATCACCTCTAGATAATAAATCTTATTCTTAAACAGGACTATAATTTGAAACAAAGAACACCAGAAGGAAAGAAAGGGCCTTTCGTCTGTTTCGTAAGTGTCCCAATGATGTCGTGTGTAGGGGATGTTTTTGAAATCAAGGCCATGAGAAGCACAGGTGTATCTAGTTTCTCAATCCCAATCAGTTTAATTGAAAGATAAACACAGTTTGAGAGATCCTGTGTGATCTCATGGATCAGACATTTACAGACATGCTCAAAAAAACCAAACTACCAAGACATTCTTCTAAACTTTATGGTTAAAAAATAAAAGCTACTGACAGTGTTTAGGATCCCACTGGAGTAAAGACTAATGTAGGCACTACAGTCCTAACTTAAATACATAAACGTTGTTTCTGGGAACAAATTAGACTAAAAGGTTACTTTCTATCAGAGAACAGGTCCTCTATGAGACTCCTAGTGATTTGTATAAGAAACCTTCTTGGAATTCTGACACAGAATAGTTTCTAGAAAAAATGGACTTTAGCATCCTGTGTGAAAACAGAGAGCTCTTCTTCTCAGAGACCACCTTTTTTCCAATCAATAGCTTAAAAATGGTTTACAGATTTCTCAGGACTAGTATTTTTTTCTCCTTGCTTCACATGTCAATATATAATCCTGAGCTGTTCAGAAGGCTTAGAAGGAAAAAGACACTGGTTCAACTATCTCTAGTATACAAGACACCTGGACCAATTCAGCACAAACACAACAGTTTATACTGTGAATATTGCTCAAAATATATTAATATAATCTCTGCTTAATTACACTGATGACTGTTTGATAGGAAAAAAAATAGCTAATTTTTCTTGATATTTTTACAAAAAATTCCCAAAAACTTACTTTTGCAAATAACATTCTTCAAAAATAAATCTTTGGAATAAAGGTGAAAGCACATCTTCCTAGACCACAATTTTCAGTAATTTAGTAAAACAGGGCCTAGCTTTCTACTCTTTTGTTTGCTTAAAGTGATAAGAAAATTCTGTAACTTCAATTTACAGAACATAAACCAGAATTCCTGGTCCACTCAGCAATAACAGCCAAGGTTTACTAACATTGTTTCATAATTCTTTCTTTTTGCTAGTGCTACTAACATTGTTTCATAATTCTTTCTTTTTGAAAAGAAAAACACAACTGAAACAAAACATCCAGATATGCTAATAACACCCACTGCTTTTAAGTCATGAAAGTCAAGGGGAGTTTTCAACACTCCCAAATTGGATCTAGGTGGACAGACTGGCTCCTATGCCAGACACGTGCACGTTCTTAGACAAGTAACTCTTAAATTCTAATTACATTAATTTACTGTATATAATGTTAAGAATATATATTTAAGAATCAACCTGTATTCAAAGCATGCTTACTACAGCAGCCCAGATGGGAAACCTACCTGTGTTTCAAGGCCATTTTAATAAAGCCCTTCCTCTTGAGGATATTCAAAGTTAAACTTCCAGGATGTGCATTCAGAGATTCTTCTGCTCCTCCGATCACAATGACAGATGCATGGCCACCTCCTTCATTATTCAGCACGTATGAGACACTCTCCTTGGATGCAGAAACCATTCCTTCAGGAGAAAACATTTTTAGAGTGACTGCTGGATCTTCAGGTACAAGTACATCCAAGTTTAAGAAATAATGTTTCAAAACTATTACAGAACAGAACAGAATTTAGAGATTTGGGTTCAAACCCCTCACTCTGCAATAGCTTTGGTCTTAGGTAAGTCCTTTGATTTCACTCTGATGAGATAAATGCTGTTTGCCTATCACAGGGGTTTTGGAATCTTCAGGGAAGAGTGTGCAGTTCTGCCAACTTAACTCCCCCTCAGAGAGATTCTGTGCCTGAGAACAGAAGAGTTAAATGGTAGCAGGTACTGTTGAGAGGCAGCAGCTAAAGCCATACAGCAAGGGCATGTAACACAGGCAGAGAAGGTTTAACAGCATGAATACAGGACTTGTGAACTCACACACAGATCTACAGTGCCAAGCTGATCCTCTTGGCTGTTTTCAAAGCTATAAAGCAGCAGCTCCAGCTAAGGCAGTGGCACAACAATGTCAGAAGCAGAAAAGGTTCACTGGTACCATTCCCAATGGCTGCATCAGCTCATTTGCTGGTAACCATAACTTGGCACTCATCAATAGATTTAGGCTAAAAAAATAGCAGAATATATGAAGCTTTCCTGGTGCTCCTAATACTTCTAATCAAAGGCACACTGTTGTACAAGCCCTTAGTATTGCTTTAGACCTTGCTCTGAACTTGGCACTTTTGGAAAAGCCCCTTTCTACAGGATATGCACCTGACCCCTCCAGAGTGTCTTTGGCCCTAAGTTTTACTTCAAAAGCTCATAGTGGCATCAATTACTCAAAAGCCACATTAATTACCTTGTATTGAATTAATACAGCCTCCATTACAATCTAGAGACCAAGTCTAGTTTGTGGTGCTGTTTTTATTGGGGGGATGCAGTTTGGTTTTGGTTGTGCTTTGTTTTGGGTCTTTTTGTTTGTATTTGTTGTTGTGGGTGTTTTTGTTGGTTGCTGTTGCTGTTGTTTTTCCTTTACAGGTTTAGTATCAAAGCATGTTATTTTGGATGCCAAGCAAATACTTCATCTCCTGCTACCTAATTTTTTCCCCATTAGGGACATTACAACATGCATTATAAAAATCTCACAAGACAGGCAAGATAATAATGATCTAGTTTTGAGAGCTGGCCACCAAGAGAAATAGCGTGCTCCGGGAACAAGTTCAGACCTCAGGGAAAAGCTCCTTCCATTCACCATATACATCCTCACAGTCACCATTACTCTGAAAAATGCAGCTGACCTGAGCCTCACAAACACTCGAATGCTGCTCATTCCCCCACCAGCATGCACCTTCTCTGGCAGAGAAGACAAGAGCCACTGTCTTTCCCCAGGACACATGTATCCCAGTGCTGAAGCAGAGAAGCCAGCCTGGCAGAGCAGCAGGGCAGTGCTGCAGCTGCTCCTCCCTGTGATGGCAGCTGAGCCTGGCAGCTCCATCAGCAGCAAAGACTGAGATGACACCGTGTGCTAGGAAAGTGGCTTTCAGCACACAGAAGATTTTGCAAGTGTTTAATGATCTGGCTGATAACCTGTGTTATACTGAAGGTCCTTTCTTGTTTATCAGCTACAAGCCTGTGAAAAACGAGCTACAGTGCTGACTATTCTTCAGTGTACTTTTAACTCATTTCTTATCTAGAGGAAAATATTTGCTCCTATGGTGCAAAGCTGACTTCCAGGCTAAGCAATGTTTAAAACTATCATCTTCCACCACTGTCAATTCCTTAACTTTACAAGGCTGAAAAAATCCCCTCAAAAATAACATTTGCATGGAAGGGCATTCTCTGGCATGTTGAATTATACATGGATATGCAGTTTTGATATCAATCTAAACAACATCCTAGGCATGTTTCTATGAATGGAGCAGTTGAATAGCTTATCTGAAATCACAGCATCTGTGCTGCCATCAGGAATAAAAGCTGGATCTCTCTCTCCCAAACCTACTCTCATGCACTAGACTGTACTTACAGTTTACTGAATTTAAGTAAAATAACTCTTGTATTAAACAACTGTGGGGAAATACTAATCCTGACTTCATTATACATTATACGATAGTTTCCCAAACTCTATTGTTTGTTATTTTTATCTTTTATTACTGCAGTACCAGTCATGAATATCACCTCTTTATGACACATGCTGCTCAGAACGGAGTAAAAAAGATCCTGTCTTTAGAGTTTACATCTCCATTGAAATTACACAAGCTTGCAATATGGTACCTCAGTCAGAAGTAGGTAATTAATGTCCAACTAGATAGATGTTTGTAATGAGTAGGACTTTAAACCTTTCAGGTAAGATATTATCCTTAATTTACTTTATAAGTGTCTGTACAATGACTAAATAATGTTATAAATTACTATGCCACTCTCTCTTGTAAATAACTGTTACTTGGTGATGCTGTCTCATAGTTCAAGGGAAAAACAGCAATTTATTTTTTTTCAGAAAGAAAAAAGCTCCATGATATCATTTAACAAAACTATTAATACAGCATTTCAAATTGTTTTGCAACAACAGTTCATTCTAAGACAGAGGTTTAACTTAACACAAATGCTGATCCTTCCAAACTGTAATTACTGAAATTACTTATTTATAGGCCCAGGAATAGATGCTACATTTGAAGCAGAAGCTGTAAATACAGAGCTTTTACCTACCAGCACTCATGACGTATTCTCTGAAGAAGGGGCAGCCGAACCAGATGGGCATGATATGAAGATAAGGAGTAAGCCCAGGAAATAAATTTTTGAAATTTGAAGCAGTGCAGAAGTTTCCAAAGGCTCCAGCTACCAGGACCCCATGAGGGTGAAAGCCAAGTATGTAGTTGTGATTTGGACTCAGTTCTGAAGTTTTTATAAGCTGAAAAATACAGACAGTGGAGGACATTATAATACTTCTCTCAGAAGGATTCTCATCAACAAGTATGGAGATTGCTCATTGACATGACTTAGAACTGATGACAATTATTTCCTTCTGAGCACTTTAAACTACTGCCCCATTTTACAGCCTAACAAAGTTTAAATAGGTATGTCTCAAGATACCACTGTCTAGCATTTTCTGTGCTGAGGCACTGTCTTGCATCCCAACCGTCCAAACAGAAGATCAGCCCCTGCCCCTTTTTGTCACTAGATCTGACTTCCTATGTTTTAAAAAGAAGTTAAGCTCACCCTGGACTGAGTGTTAGTATTTTAGCAAAGATGTTTGTCCACGTTATATGGCTATTCAAGCTGTCTGTGTTCCACTATTCACAGTACTGTGAGAAACCTTTTACTCACATGAATGGGAAAGTATTCCCTAAAGTACTTCCAAACCGTCCAGCTTCTGACCCACTGGGAGCGCCTGCCCCCTGTGCAGGGCGTTTCCCAGTCCAGGTACAGCCACAGCAGGTAAAGTACAGCAAAGAACCAGAAGTTGCTCAGGATCAGGATCACAAAGAATCCACAGCAAAACTCTGCTACAAGAGACAAGAAAGAAAACCATAGCAAGCATTAATCAGACCCGTTCCCTCTGAAGATCTTGAATTCCCAGCCCTGGTATTTTTACTAGGGATGCTACTTAAAATGTATTCAAATTAAAGTTTGCTTATTCCCCATTGTGTGAATATTGTTACACCAAGGGTGAAACACCTGCAAGGCTGTATCACCTCAGTCTATATTTCTTACTCTACTGCACAGTTGGATGACTGGGCCTAAGATGATGCTGGTTTACTTTAAGAAAACAAAAGCATAAGCTGAGAATCAACACACTTGTCTTCTCCCCATGGTGAGGATGGACAGTAATGTTTGGTAGACAGCATCTGGTTTACCCAAGGCAGAAAAAGAGGAGACAAAGATGTGATGCTCCTGTGAGTGAGAAGAAAGGAGAGGAGCTAGCAAAGGAAAGAGGGAAAGGGGGCCACAGCAAAGTTTCTTTTCTAATGGGAGAAGCGTCAGGCAATAATTTTTCCTTTCTGTTTCCTAACTCTCTACCTAAAAACCAGGGATGGTAGCTCTAACTGCCCATGAAGTATGCTTTTTGGTTGGCCAAGGAGATGCACTAGACAAGACAGACCAAAACATTAAAAGCTTCCATTTCAGCCTCTAAACATGTCACAGAATTCAGGAGTTCACTACTGCTATGGGAACACAACTCCAGTTTTAAGACCTGATACTTTCAGACCCAGGTTAACAAGAATTTTAGCATCCTACCACAATAATGATACATAGAAAGTGGATTACACACAATTCAAAAAGCCATAAAATGTTTGACTAAACAAAATATGTTACTTTGGGGCTCATGCCTGAAATAATTATTCAGGGAAACTCTGTATGGAAACATGACCTTCAAAGGGCTTGCAGAATTTTCCACTCTTGCAGCTATGGATGGAGCCAGCTGAAGCACAGTACAGCAGAACCTGCTGCTCTCCACCCTGAAACACACCCTGCAGTAGCCTGCTCTGATGTCTTCTGAACAAAGCACATCAGGTTCACAGATCAGATTAAATCAGCAGGTGCTGAGTGCCAGGTTTACAAAGGACCCCAGGCTGTACATCATGTGTTTATACAACGGCAAGGAACTCCTCACTGGAAGTCTTAACAGGCAGAGTTGCATGAAACAGTTGATCTGTGATATTTCATAAAGCAGAAGTAGTATTTTGTATGTTCCACAACTATCTGGCTTTCATGAGGGCAATACCCTGTTATATTCTAAGAGGAGTTACACCAGTGAAACATAGTGAGCTAAACACATAAGTGAGCATAGTAAAAAAATAATAATAATAATAAAAAAAAATAACGGAAGTACATCAGGCAATAATTTAGCTAACACAATGTAAATATTACCAGAGCTGAAAACTTCGAAATAAGCAGATGGACCAACAGTAAAAATCACTCATCCTAATTAAAATCAGCTTCTTTCAAGAAAGAGATCACTTGGGTGTTGAAAACTCACAGCAGATTTCCTATACCGAGCAGGTTTCAAGCTGCTGAAGTTCAGAGCTTAACTCAGCCTATGGGCATTCTTGTGTTTCCTCCAACCTGAATACTTATTTTTTCTGAACTTCTGCCAGCTTGCCCTTGTGCCTGGTTTGACTGTGCCTTCAGAGTAGAAATGGATTTATTGTCATGTGATAATTGAAAACTACTGCAGAAGCCAGAAGCAGACAGAGCAAGCAAAGCTGCTGCTGAGACTGAGTAGGGAAGAAAGGGATAAGCATTCCCACTGCTGGCAGGGAGTGGGCAGAAAAATAGGTAATTGTACTTGCTCTGAGGATGGGAGGAAGGAACAACTATAAACAAAACCAGAAACAGGATCAAATCTACTCTTTTGAAGAATACTCCATTCTTCAGTACCATTGATACAGAAGCTGGTCTTGCACAGAGAAGCACCTCAGAAAGAGCTCTACACAGCTAAATGAGGCCCATGGGCCTTCACTGTCAATGTGAAAAACTCCTCAGAACTGCAACAAACTCTAGGGACCAGCATTAATGCAGGTGAAAGATGACACTCGATTCCACTGCTCCACAGGAAGAACTTGCTGGGAATCCCACACCAGCAACATTTCAAAATAGTGCACAGAAATATTTCAGGAAAAATCATTATCTGTTATCCGAAGAGATACAGAAACCATAGAAATTTCTAGGTATGCTAATCTCAACAGAATGCCAAGGTTCATGGTCTAAGTTTGAATGAGGAGGAAGTTTATTTAATTGCTGCAAATCAAATAATTTCAAGTTGTAATGCAAAACTTGTATTGTATTTGTATTTCCCACCCTTCCTTTCAGAAGGACACTTGGGTCAGTGCAGAACCACATGACTTTTTACTATCAGTTTCCTGGCCAAAAAGCTGAAGGGTGCTTTCGATCAAAGCATCCTTGCTGTGAGAGCTAATTAAATCTGGAGTGAGAAGTGTCAGATAGCAGGATTTAATATTATATCAACATACACAAGATCAACAAACTGTCTGCTTTGCTTTAGCCAGCACGTGTTGCTGTGCACATGGAAGGGTCGGGGAGATAAGATGCTGTCAGCACTTCCTAAGGGGAGCTCAGCACCTTGTAGGTCAAAGCCAATTTACTATTTTATTCCCAATGAGACATGTGAAGCAAATACCCTTTCACCATACCTTCTTACTATTCCACTGCATTAACAGCCTGCTAGATGAGTTAAACACTGATGACTCAAAAAACAGAGAGCCTATCAACACAAAAACAGTGTTTTCTCCTTCAGAGAAGACAAGTAAAAAAATGGCAACCACTTCACTGAAATTCATAAACAAATTCCATGGAAAAGGTGAGTAACTTGGAATTTATCAGTTCACTATATCACTGCCTCCTTGGATGTCATTCCAGTATACACTGTAAACATATTTTTTTGCTTGAACTCAAATAAAAGCTTTTAAAATATCTCTGTGACGTATCGAAACAGTGAGGGAAAGAGGAAATAAAATGATTGCCATGGGACTGTGAACACTTGGTTTGCCAGCCAACACTGGCCAATCACTTTTCCTCCATTTCCCCATTTGCAACATACAGATACTCATCTGTTGCAAGAAATGGATGAAAGATATAATGTTATAAGGTATAATATGATATGATATAATGTATATAAGATATAATGTTAGCCAGCAGCACTGGCAGCCATTCTGCCTGATGATGATTAAACACCAGATGCTTCACTCATTAAATAGGCTCTGAGTTTGCAGCTCTGGGCACTAAATTCATAAAATAGTTAAATACCACAGAGATAGGAAGCAGGAAACCAGCACATTGGGTGAGGAAATACAGGTGATCCCAGCAATTGGAAGCTCCAAAGGCATCTGCAGTTACTAAGGAGTCAAAAATTTTTGAGTATTATCTGTTGTGAGGGCTGCCAGATCCAGGACAGCTCAGAGTTCCTGCTGTTTCCCACCTGTCCTTAGCAAAGCTTTCTCTAAACACATTGTACTCCTATGTCTCAAATGAGCTGGAGACCTTCAGAATTCAGTGCTTTGAACCTCATCCCGCAAAGAACATGAAAATCAGGACATCTTTATCCCACTGGTGTGCAAGTGAATACACAGGTAGAGATGCAATTTTAATACTGTACTTCTCTGAGTTTTATGAGTACACGTGCAGACCAAGACAGAAAGCAAGATGAAGAGCTCATTTCTTACATCTAGAGCCATGGTGGGGGGTGGAAGAAAGATGGCATATTCTTCAACAACCACATCGATGTATCTACAACAAAACAGTCCTTTCATCACCTTTATTCTTCAGAGCAGCAATGCCTCTGAGCTGGGTGCCTAAGGAACAGAACATCGGAGGGAACACAGACTGAGAATTGCATAGTGATGCTTTCATGCCCAATGAACAATTGCTCCTCTCAATTGTCCCCTAAGGTACCACTGATAAATTGATTTTGGCATTAAAAATTTCCCTGCTTAGTGAATTCTTTAAATAGGGGAAATGAAAAAAATAATATAAAAAAATCAGCCTTAATTTGTGGAAATATTGTAGATACTTTCTAATTTATTTATAAATAGTAAATAAAGGGGTAGAAATTTACATGAAATAACATACAATAAAGGACTCCAACAGTCCCACCAATGGAAGACCTGAGACAACAACCAACATCTCAGAGGAGGCAACCTGCCAAGGCAACCTCATGCCTCTGCAGAGTACTGCTCCACAGCTTTGACACAGAAAGTATTTTTTTAAAAAATAGAGTAATGACATCAGTACTACCCTGTTTAGAGTCTACTAGTTTGTGCAGTTCCGTCAATACGAAGATATCCACCAGAAGCACAAAAACTTGCTGCTACTTTTTACCCCTTGCAGATACGGACTCCCCAGCAAAGAACAACCTGGGAATTTATTTAAACTAACTGCACAAGAAAATCGTTGAAATTCACAGGAATTTGGTAGCCATCTCCAGGACTGAGGTGGTAAGGAGGTCAGCATTTGTTGGATACGTATCAGTCTCCCGCAGTGGAGGTCCTTTCCCAGTTTACTGGTCACAACTGGGAGTCTCAGTCACAAGGACATTGGAGCATTCCTACCAAGGGAGCTGTATACAACACTATTACAATGACAAATACAAACCCTCAGATGCCAACATTTGAAGTAGGTTTAAAGGCTTGTTTACTCTGGAATTTTGTTCCAGTTCACAAGTAAGCAGACCTTCCATTAGCCAACACGGATAAACTAGAGATACGGAGCATTAGGCACTATTGACTTGTAGATAGAGTGGTCTGGATACTGTAAATCCCCAAGTTACTAATTACCAAATCCTGAGACTGCATGCCAAATTTAGCCTACATATTTCCTGCTTCTTTTATTCCTATTTCCTTTCTTTCTCCTCAGGCATCCACCATCAGCTACATGCACACAAAGCGTGCCAAGCCAAGGCTCCAGCCTGATGCAGCAGGGCCATGTTTCTCTTCTCATTTGTGAGAGATACAAATATGCACAGACGAGGTGCTGTTCCCTCCCTAAGATGTAGGTAACAGAGGTAGCATTCCTACAACTAGTCAGTCAAGCAGCAGTAAGTACCCTGTTATTCTCTGTGATCACACATCAGTCCCTGCCCACAGGCCAACAATGAGCTTGGGCACAGATGAATACAGACTGGCAAAAACAAGTAGCAATACCAGCCAGCTTGCTAAGAAAGGCTCAGAGACCTGAGATTAATTTTCTTGGGTACTAAAGAGTTTTATGAAGAGGACTGAGGAAGAACAAGACCATTTTAGTTAGCCAGCTACAGCTAATGAATTAAATCAGCTCCAGATAACAAACCATCATAACATGTTTGGGGAAAAGTTAATTTTTTGCTTCAGCACATTATACTGATACCTGCTTTCTCAACACTTAAGTTACTTATTATTCCAGCAGCAGTATCTTACTCTGTGGCAAATGTTTCATCATTTCTACTTGTTTGGGGAAGCCAGAATCACAACTCAAAACTGCCTCCAGCCAAGTTCAATTAGCAAAGTGCTTCATCCTACATACACAGAAGTTTAATCACTTGACAACAGGATGCATTCTAATATATACTAATGCCTTTACAATATTATTTTGTGGCTTCGTGCACATTAAATTATACCTTTTCTCAGGTACTGATTTTGTATTATTAAGTGTTTTGCAAATAAACACAGGGGTGTAAGCGCAACACCAGCCATATGAAGACCAGCGTCCTACTGCTGGGTCTAGAAAGTGAACCACCGAAAATGCAACATTCTCCCCTATCGCCATCTGGTCTCAAAACAAAATCCTGGCATCTTCATCATAGCATTAAACTCTCTCTCATTTCCATCTCTCATTGTCTGGTCCAAGAAACCACCACACCACCCAAGCTACCTACTTCTGCATGTAATTTTGTACAAGCTCAAATTCCACTGTCCCTTTTCACATCAAATGCACAGAAGCTGGCAGAGAAGCAGCTCATCTCCCGGCTTTACTTTCTCCAAAATACCTTAATTTGATTTGTGTACATTAGAAAAGAAAAAGAAAAGGCTAAAGCACTTGCAAAGCAGCACTTAAATCAAGTATAATTTGGTTTTCTTTGTTTGAATTGTTTGGCCTTTAGAGGAACCCTTTGATCTACCTCCTGCCAAGGAACTGATCACTTCCTGACACAAACTGAGCCTCTCTCACAGGTGTGCAGAACTGAGGCACAGAGCTCAGCCCTGCTGCACACTTACTTACCAAGGGCAAATCGCTGCTCATTTACTGTACAAGAAACAGAAAACCCACATTGGTTCCTAACAAGACATACTATTAACTGCAGCAAAATTAACTTAGTCAAGTTCTTAAGAAAAGCAAATCCAAATTTAAAACCAAAGCTCTCATGTTAAACACCTGGGACATCTATTGTTTCCATCAACACCGACAATTTCTTTTGTGTGTATGTACCATGAAACCTACAGTACAAAAACAGGAGTGATGTAACCTCTTTGCTCTTGCCCCCAGATGGTGAAGGAGCACTTACAGGCTTGGAGATCCCAATTCTCCAGGTGACTTTCTGCTTGGGTTGGGCTGGATAATGGCACAGAGAGATCACAAGCAGGTATCAGCACACAGCTTCACAGGCAGCACCTGGTGGGTGCTGCACCAGCTTGGAACTGGGCCAGAGCTGCCCTGGGACTGACAGCCCCTGGCCAACACAACAAACCCCTAATAACAGTAATTACAGGTAGAAAACTACATCTATAAAAATCGTCTCTTTCAGAGTACCTACTTTGGGAAAAAAAGCTGAAACTCCAAAACTTCCTGTATTTGCTGCTTCAGCAATAAAACACTAATGACCTGAAATTCTGCTCCAGCCTGAAGATGTTTTGGATTTTTGCTTAATATGGCAAGAAACAGCATCACTTTAACATTTCCTTTTTCAGTTTTCATAGTGTTAGTTCTTTACACTCCACTTCTTTTAAAAGAAGAGGCGCATTTAAAACAATTCTTTTTCATGGAACTTCATCTAACCTATTTTAGCCTGCTGCACTTAGAGCACTTTAGATAGGGAACTGTATGGCAGTTTCAGCACATGGTGGGAAACTGCTAGATGGGCATTTCCCTCATCTAATTCAGAAGGTCTTAGATACAGACCACATTATTTCAGAACTTATTTTTGCTTCTGGTGTCACGCCCCTGGATAACAGAAGAACAAACTTGTCTTTTCTGTTGGAGGGCAAACTTTGGCAGCTTGCAGTACAGAGCAAGGCAGCACAGGAACTTAGCCCCTGAATTTTAAAGAGGTTCCTTTTGTATATAATGAAATTCTGTGCACATCTGTACAGCTTTTTTGAGGCAGAGGCATGTTTATGCTGCCTACGCTATACAGCCCAAGCAATGTATCTGTGGAGCAGACCCAGCCCAAGCCAGCACACTGTGCAAAGAAGCAGAAGGTTCTTTGTACTGTGCTACTGCAGCTGCCTGTTCAGGGTTTGTCAACTGATTTACACTTTCTACAAGTGGTGATGAGACTCAGTCTCCAACAACTACTGCATATATATGTATTTCAAGCCAACCTGTGACTAGTCTTTAGTCACACAAGCAAGGGGGCATTTTCACTCATTAATCCCACAGTTTCAGAAAAGCACGCAGCATTACAACAAAGAAAGCCTGGAGAGCAAGGGGCAAAGACCAACACAATGTGCTCTTTACACTAAATTTAGCTACTCATAATGGTCTCAGCTAGGAAGATAAAACCAATACTCAACTTTCAGTCTTCTGTCCAAGTCATGTTACATATTCTAAGTTGTAAGGCTCACATTCCCCTTACAACTTTTTCCATGTACCAAATCACATTTCCACATGTAACTTTCCCAATTTAAAGGATTTATCATTACCCAATTCAGCTTTTGTCTTTCAGCGCATCAATCTTTAGTGTTATCTTACTTTACCTTTTAATCTTATTGATCCATTTTATTAAGTTATGGCATCTCACCACACATCTAGATGAACAAGTTCAGCAACTAAGCCAGTACCCTACTTTTCCACCACTCTAAACAAAATCCCAGATTAGTTACCACATGGTGCTATCTGTTCATACAGATATTTTTACATCAGAAAGACTGGCTCTACATAAATCTTGCTTGGTATAAACTAGATCCAGCCCTTTGCCAACACCCAAAACAACACCTACCCTTCCAACCTATCCTGTGATGAATTCACACTGTATTTCACTTGTACTGGGGCATCCCCCATATGACTTGGAAGTATCACTTTGGAATTCTACAGCTTACAAACAATGTTTCCATACTTTGCTCAGAAAACAAAGAAAAAAGGCTGAAAAATCCAGCCATAATGTCAATCCAGAATGTCAGAAACCAAGACAATTTTCACTTCTTTAGGTAATTTAGGATTCAGCCATCTGAATTTTTCTGGAGCTAAGTGAAACTTTTTGGCCAGATCACCAGAACTGTCTTATGACTGAAAGGGTACATGTACAAAGTTACAAGGTTACCTTGGATAGCTCTAAGATAAACATCCACATCAAAGTACAAGCAGATTCTTATGATTATTATAATTCATTTATCTACCAAAATTCAAGCACTCTTGCCAGCGTATTTTTTCATGATCATGTGCACTCACTACATGGAATGTAACCAGCCATAAAACCACCTCCTTGTTGATTTCCCTTGACATTTATTCCTGGGCAGCACCAGCTGCAGAAGACAGTTGCCTGCTTCTCCCACTGAACTGAAGCAAGAGCAGATTTTCTGCAGTGCAGTCACTTCCAGTGAATACAAAAGGATGTGATTTCCTGCAGCAACCTTGTTACCAACCAGGCCAGGACAAAAAATTGTTTCCGTCCACTGCCACTGAACTTGCACTGCATTATCCTTAGATTGGAATAATGATATGTTAAGATCTAATTCAATAACAGAACATTTAAAACATGAGTTATTTACCATATAAGCACAAAAACGATCTTTATCCAACCACATATAATTTAGAAGTAACATAAACCAGCCTAGTACTAAAGATAAATCTGTGAAGGTGCTTCCTAGCCTCCATGCTTCCCACAGATAACACACATCTTTTATCTGTGGGCCTAAAAACAATTGTCTGAAAGACATCAGGCCACCATCTGAATGGCAGGATATTTGCAAGATACACAAGGAAGATACAGGTACATTCCTTTCCTCCTTGTAAGGCCTAAAGCACAGACAACCTAAGCAAAGCATTCCAAGGTTTACAGTAACAGGTAGTCAGCTGCTTCATGGCTCAGAACAGTTTAATTCCACAAAGACTACTCAATAACCACTTGCCAATTTACACAATCCATGGATCTAGTTCCAGAGACTTAAGGCTCAATTCACCTTATCAAGTGACTCATGTTATCAAGTTAACTACCATGAGATTTGCTAGTGTGAATAGATGTCTAGTGATAGGAGTCTTTTAAAGTATGAGGAAAATCCACTATAGATGAATAACTAGTAGAAAAAGTTCAGCAAGTAAAACTGTTGGGAACACCTTCTTAAAGCAAGTGAGAACACTTTTCATAAGTTTATGGAAATGGTTACATTTAAGCCAGTTCACTGTTGATCCTGATTAGTTTTTTGTCACCTAGTTAAACGAGAATTGTACTGAACTACAGTAATTAGATCAGTAATGAGAACAGCATCAGTCACAAGCCTTTCTGCTCATGGTCAGCAAGAAGCTGTCAGAGACCTAGTGGGCATCACAAGGAGAAGACACAGTCACCAGCTTGTTAAGCTCATACTTTCAAAAGAATCCACAGAAAGAAACGGAGCCCCACAAAAAAGAGAAAAAGCCATCCAGAGCTTTCGGGGAAGAGGAGACCCAGGTCCAGAAACGCGATGCTCTCGGCCGGGACGGCTGGGAGGCTCTGCCACCCGGTCACCTCTTCCCGCATGGAATCACTGACACCGGCCCTGCCCACAGGTGACGCCCGCGAAGGACAAAGCCGATTCTTCCCCTCTTTTCCCTGGGGCAAGGGCAGGAAAGAAGAAGGCTGTTACCCAGCAGGAGGAAGGAGAAGATCCACTGCAGCACGGCGACCGTCTGGATCCTCCGCTGCAGGGGGACGTTGATGGGGGCAAACTCGACCTTCATGCTGGCGGCGGGAGAGCAGCGCGGGCCGGCAGGA
>NW_009953929.1:1319046-1356900 GCF_000747805.2 Chaetura pelagica | reverse complement strand
GGCAGGAGAACCCGGCCCAGCCCTGCGCTGCTGCTCGGGTCCCGATCGCTCCTGAAACCAGAACCTGCGCTGCCAAATCGCCGTTCCGCTTTGGAGCTGCACGGTCTGGTTTAGGAACTGGTTAAATCGAAAGGGAAGAGGTGGGAGCAGACAAAGCCAACAGTTTTCATTCTGCCCTTCTTCCCCGGCTCTTCAGGAATGTGACTTAGGAAGTGCTTGTCTGGCCGACGGGACATTTAGGGTCGGACCGCGGTTCCTCCGGCCCGCGCTGGAGTCGGGCAGCTCTTAGAGCACATGGGTGCACATCCCCGTTTCCAGGCCAGGGTTGTGTTACTCACATTGTGCAGGTGATGCAACCTCTGAATGACGAGCTGACTGAAAAAGCAGCTGTTGGCTGGAGCTGTCCAGCTACTCCTTTCTGTTCCCAGTATCTGCTAAGGCTGGGGTTACTCTGACAAACGGAAGAAATTGCTACTCAGGTGCAGATATCAGCAAAGTTCTTGAAGTTACTTATGCCCTTTTCACAATAGCATTTGTTATCTTGTTGGAAAACATTCAAAGCAAACACAGAACACCCCCACTTTAAAAGTTTGATGTCTGCTTATTAACCAAAATTCACCTTCTTTCTTCACAGCTGATGAAGAAGTTGATGAGCTTTGTTTTGAGTTTGGTTTGGAGCTTGATGAAATTGTAAGTGATGTTTTTATTTGTTACTTTTTCAGTACTGGCAGTGTTTGTATGTGGTAAGAGTTTACACTGTATTATTTCCAGGATATTTCCTGGTACAATGCTGACCAATTCCCTCTAGCATGCACCCAGAAAATGTCTAGGCACAGTTTTGGAAGATACCATGCCTCAGGTATCTTGTTCACACCCATAAAGCAGTGTGAACAAGACTTGAAGGTCTCCTTGGCCTCTACAGTCTTTTAGCAGTAGTGCAGCAGGCTTTTCATCCTGAAACATCCTCATCTCTGTACCACAGAGCAGAATATGTGAGATGCACCTTTAGGTTCTTGTTATAAAACACTGTTATATTAGACTGTATTAACAGAGATGTTCTGAATTTGACAAGAAAAACAGACATACAGGAATTACTGTCCTGGAAGCAGGAGACCCCAAGATGGCACATTGCTATACTTCATGGAGGTCAGCAGTCTGTTTAGATCTTCATTCTCCCCTTTTATTTAACAGCATAAATTTGGCCATAGACCTTGTATTGAACATCTTTGACAAGATATGTTTGGCTTTGGTTGGTATGCATCATTCTTCTGTGCAATAGCCACAAAAATGTATTTATCCTGGACATTGAAGTTGTAACTAATTTAAAGTTTTGATTGACATTCTGTACCTGTGAAAACTCCCTGGCTCTGTTAACTGTATGTGTGTAAATCTTCAAATAGACATGTTCTGATTTTGCTTTTTAATCTGAATTAATTCATTTTTCAGTGATGTTTATCAAAAGATACCTGAATATTGTATGTTGTGCATTATTTCAGACTGGGCTTGAGAGGACAAGTCATTTGCTGATCGGTTGACAAAAATAAGGTCCAGTTCTGCACTGGGATCTGCTATTCTGGGGACTCTTGCTTCTATAGTGTTGTTTTTTTTTAATTCAAACTCTAATAGTGGATTTTTCTTTTGGTATATTGCATTACAATCTGAATCTGAGAAAGGTTTAGATTTTAATGCCATTTCTGTTATTTGATGTGTCCCTTTGCTATGTAAATCCAAATTACTCTTTACACTTTTAATGAATACAGTATTTCTTGTTATCTCACTATAATACTCCTGTCAGTGTTAAGATACTTCAGGTTAAAAACACATTTTTGCTTAATTCCAGACATCCGAGAAAGACATTATAAGTAAAGAAAAAGGTGAAGAAAAGGCAAAGGGTGCATCTGATACTGTTCTCTATAAAATTGATGTTCCTGCCAACCGTTATGACCTTCTTTGCCTGGAAGGGTTGGTCCGAGGGCTGCAGGTCTTTAAAGAAAGGTAATGCAGAGCTGTGAGATTTTGGTGTGCTTTGTTATTTGTTTACATACAAGCCCATTTCTGGTCAGTTAAAAAAACAAACAAACTGCAACTTGCCATTTGCTTGAATTTTGAGCATGATCTCACATGCAGATCAGATTCATCAGATACTCCTCTGGAGAGGATCTATTTTATGTAGCCTTTTTTAAAGGCTAGACTAAATAATGTTACTGGGTTTTGGATCTATTCTAAAAATGTTTCAACTGCTGTTCCCATTTGAGACTTTTCGTCTGTAAAGAACTCCTGCAGAGTAACTTCCATGTGCTCCTCTGTAATAAATACCAACACAAATCATATATTTCACACTTCTGCTGTGAGTTTATCTTCTTGAGCCCTTCCTTTCTCATTCAGTGATCTGTTTACCATCCTGTAGAAAACAAGTTTGAAACACAGTTAGCTAATTTATTTGCCAATAAATGTTATTAATGAAGTGTTTTACAGATACTTGTTACTACATTTGTAATGTTTCCTGCATGTTGGGAACTTTCTGTCTTTCAGTTACAGACTCTTTTTTGGTTTTATTCTAGGATAAATCTCCCTAAGTATGAAAAGATAATACCAGCTCAGGGTGAAGGTCAGAAGTTGATTATCACTGCACAGGTAAAACTGTTTACTACACCTTAGTGAATTTATTGAGAATTTCAGAATGAGCAAGATAGACAGGAACGATCAGCACCAATTTTATAAGAGCAGTGAGACTGTAAATCCTATTTGTAGAACAAGAGCTGAAGAAATATCTTTATTCATTGTGATTTATTTTTAGGGAAGGAACAACAGACAAGTTGTTTTGGGTGAGCCCTGTATCAGATCAAAGCAACGTTTCAGATGCTAATAGTGCACTGACCTCCCTGGCCATTACACACTGTATTGCAGACCTTGCCTCTGCCAGATCTGGACTGGGTTTTTGAGGCTTTTTCCCTTTGGGAATCTGATGTCTTTCCGTGAAATTTCCTTTGGGTTACTACTTTACAAAAAGAGGATTTTACAAAGTGCACACTTAGTCAGTTTTCATTTTGTTAATTCTGTATTCTTGAAAGCTACAATGTTTGGGTTTGTAAATTGCAGACTGTCCAGGTCCGTCCTCATGCTGTAGCTGCAGTTCTTCGGAATATCACCTTTACCAAGGAACGCTATGATAGTTTCATTGACCTCCAAGAAAAACTACACCAAAATATCTGCAGGTTAGTTCCTGAAGTAGTGTGTAGTGTCTCCCTGTATGATTTGATCACATGTTAAGGCTGCACATCTCTGTTCTAGAGAGGCACTACATTCATATTCAGGCAAAGGAGGTCTTTCATAGCAGCTCTCTTGAGCTCACTCTCTCCACATTTCCTTGCCTGTTTCTGCCTGTTGTCAATAAGATGTTAGAGCTCCTACAACAGTTAAGGAAGAAGCATTTTCCAAGTCCCATTGGATTTGCCTTTGACTGTTACTGTGTTGTCAACATTCATTAAAATGTTTTAGTGAAAATAATTTCTAGGCTTCTTAAAATTGCCCTTCAGCTTTTTCACTTGAGTCTTTGAATACACAGAAATACAGAGAATCTTGGGATTATTTCAAAGGAGCTCCAAATATTACTAGTAATTATTTTGCCTTCTTTCTCTAGGAGAAGAGCATTAGTAGCAATAGGTACCCATGACTTGGACACCATCTCTGGACCATTTACTTATGCAGCTAAAGCACCTTCTGAAATCAAATTCAAGCCCTTGAATCAATCTCAGGAGTACACAGCTTCACAAATCATGGATCTGTATAGAGTAAGTGGAATTTTTCAGATTTGTTGGGCTAAATGCAGGAAGATAAAATTCCAAGGCTTAAAGTCTCATATCCTTGTTATTAGGAGTTGTTCTTACAAATAAAACACAGTTATCTTCTGTAGCTTCAGTCAGTGAACATTCCTAATTTTGCTTATCCATGAGAATTGCATAATACTTTTATTGTCCATGAAAAAATACCGTAGTGTTCTGTGGCTAAGCTTAATGCTTAGAATAGTGAGTTTGATATTAACCTTCTCATTTATCCACATGAAAACTGCTTTTCATCATGCTCTTAATAACACTGTAAAAGGGACCTATATTTATCTATCTATACTGGTAAGACACTCAGTGTAAAAGCTGAGTAAAGCTTGATATGAATAATACCAGATTTTGAAATGTTATTTGAATTTAGCCAATTTACTTGGGGAAAATGTTGAATTATTTACCCCCAGTGTAGATGTGTAAAAGGCTCAAGTTAAGTCTGACACTGCTCGTGGCTCAGCATCCTCATGAAACCAGGTCCCGCTAGGAAAAGATTCTGTCAGGTCTGATTTTCTGATTTTTATGTGGACCACTTTAAATGTCAGCATTTGACTCCATGATCCACCATCATGACAATATACAGCTTTGCTGGAACACATGTTCTGGTCATAGATAAGAATTTCTCAAATGTCTTTGACTATCAAAGATGACTAAGAGAGCTAGGAAACAAGGGGTATCAGAGAGGTAAATAAGATTTTTGGTACAGCATGTGTAATTGGAACAGATGTATATTTTGAATCAAATTGAAGCAGAAGTGTGTCAATATTCATCAATTTATAATTAGAAGTGGTGTGCTAATTTTTATCACTTCTAGGGAAAGTTAATATAAACTAAGGATTTGTGCCCTTGGTTTTGGCAATGAAAGGTCTGCTGTGGGGAACAAGGGCATTGTTTGGGTGGCATGGCCTATGCACCCGTGAGAGAATCCTTAAAGAAATAATTTTCACTGTTTCTGAAGAAAAACAAAAATCAGTTCTCTCATTTCAGTTGCTTCTGAGAGCAAACAGCTTTTGCTAGTGAAGGACCTAGCTCTTAAACCCAGTTTCTCCCTCTTTCAAAATTCCCATTAATCTCAGCAAGGGAGCGTGGCAGGATGAACTGGTGTGAAATGGGGTTGTGCTTTGTTTCCCCAGACTGACAGTCACTTGCGGCAGTACTTGCACCTGATTGAAAACAAGCCACTTTATCCTGTTATTTATGACAGCAATGGTGTTGTTCTCTCCATGCCACCAATCATCAATGGTAAGATCACTTATGCCAGTTTATACTGTTGCTATTTTGTGTGTGAGTGAGGGTGTCAAAGAGAAACTGATGTGTAATACTGATTATTACTCTGTTTTCTTAAAATTGTTTCACATTTAATTTTATAGTCTTCTTTCTTTCTTTCAGTTTAAATGCAGTCAAATTTTTTGCTCTCCCAAGTTGCTACTGTTCCCCATTTGTCATCAAGAGGATGTCAAAGTCCCACTGCAAACCCCTCTGTTTAGCTTCTAGATTTCAGTGGTCTAAGCTCAATAAAGGTTCCTTATGATAGCACCTTTTGCTCTGAACTGCCTGTGGTGTGCTAACAGAACCACACTTCTGTAAGGAATCCATTGCTGAGGGACTTGGCAGCCAAGTTGCAAGAGGGACACTTCAGATCTTGCCCCAAGTGCATTTTCTACCTTAGTTCTTCCAGATGAGAAACAGTTTTGAGTGCCTCAATCACCCCTCATGGCTCCAAGTACAGGCACAAAGCAACTTCATGCCTAAAAGGAACCATACTAGGACCTGACTTATTAATGTAGACAAACCCTGAGCAGACAGCGTCAAGAGACCTTCGTTATTCACAGAAGTAGCTATGGATGGTCATCAGTCTAAATCACTGTTTAAAAAACACCTCATAGATTCCTGTTCACGGCTGCTTTCTTAGGCACATCAAAGGCAAATGTGTGACTGAAGGCAGGAGAGGCGAGGTGCTCTGGCGGTGCAAAAGCGCTGTGCCACCAGCAGATGGCCCGTGTCTGCTGGTTTGCTTCTTCAGCTGAGTGCTGAAATACCTACTTAATGGTCTGTGTCTTTCAGTGGGAAGCACACCTGGTCAGTAACCCTGGCCTGTCTTTTTCCCTCCTTTTTAATTTATAAATTTGAAAAATAAAGAGAGCTGCTATTATGGTGAGAATTGTGAATGCTGGCACAGTACACATAGCAGCTTTTGTACTCCACGTAAGATCACAGTGATCTTTCTGTATCACAGAAGAAGTCAGTATCAGTGTAATTGCAAGAAAAGTAGTAACATTTCTTAACATCTTTTTGTCTTTACATGTTTTAGGAGATCACACAAAAATAAGTTTAAAAACCAGAAATGTGTTCATTGAATGTACAGGCACAGATATTACAAAGGTAAATTCATCTCTTACTTTTGATATGCTGTAATATCGTTGTTTTCTCCTTGGGTAACAGGGCTTCAATAAAAAGACCTACAATAGCCAGGCATTTACTTTATGGAGCAAACCTCCCATTTCAAAAGGGCAGGATAGGTCATGGGACTGTGCAGAATTCCTTCAACATGGTTTTAGGCTTGCTCTGCAGACAGTGTTGTGTTTTCATTGGGTTTTGTTTTTACTGTGTCTTTACGTTGACACTAAGTATTCAGTTTTTACATGAAAGTCATTTAAGCAAATTGGGGGGTGTTCTTGAACACTTTTTTCTAAATCTGAACAGTTTTGAAAAGAGTAAAATCACTAAGACTTTTTGCCTACTTTGCTGGAATACTCTTTGTAAAGAATAATTTTGTCTCCTACTTAAAATTTGGGCTGAGAGAGGGAAGATGACACTTTTTTCTTAGCTATCTTTTTCAAGCAGGGATGCTGTGCAACTAATTTTGAAATTTAAGTCTTTCCATATGCAAATTCTGTGCTGAAGCATGAAAACCTAGCAGTTAAAATTGTCCTTAAATCTAGGTTGTGCATTCATTGATAGTTTCCCTAAAATGTGTATTTTTACACTGAAGACTAAAAACACTTGTAGCTTACCCTACTACTCAGCAATATGTTAACAACATAAATAAATCTGCACACTGGAGAGTGGCTTCTAAGCAAATTAATAAGTAACTGCTTCTTGCTACTGCTTGCCTTGATAGTAAAAATTAAAATACATTGTTCTGTTTACATGAATGAAATTGCAGTGCGAGGCATCAAAAATACCCCTTGTAGTTTGAGAATCATAGAGTAATAGAATGGTTTGGGTTGGAAGGGATCTTAAAGATCATTTAATTCCAAACCCCCTGCATGGGCAGGGACACCTCCCACTAGATCAGGTTGCTCAGAGCCCCATCCAGTCTGGTTTTGAACACTTGCAGTGATGGGGCTTCACAGCTTCCCTGGGCAAGCTGTTACAGTGTCTCACCACTCTCACACTAAAGAATTCCCTCCTAATGTCTAACCTAAATCTCCCCTCTTGCCAAGTTTTTTCCTCTCACTACAAGCCCTTGTAAAAAGTCCCTCCCCATCTTTCCTGCAGCCCCTTCAGGCACTGGAAGGCTGCTATGAGGTCCCCTCAGAGCCTTCTCCTCCAACTCTCTCAGCCTGTCCTCATAGGAGATGTGATCTGAATCTCATTTTTAGGTTCAGTTCTACTATTCTCTTAAAATATTAACTGTAAACCAAAAGATTTTCTAGATAAGGTTATTTGAGAATATATTTCTAAACAAGACACAGATCTTCAGTCCCTACCTTCTCACTTGGAACTTCTGTGAAATAACTAATTAGACAAGAGGTTGGGAAGGCCCAGTTCCAACTGGTAAAGACCCTGTGAATCTTCAGAACAGAGTTTAATAAAGATATAAAAATGTTTCAGAACCCTAAAACCCAAATATTTCAAGTTTTTACATAAAAGTCTTTGCAGAAGGAAAAAGTTTTTTAAAATTCAGTGTAGTATTCTAGTCTGCTAGGGTTTTGCTTGTTAAGTTATTAAATGGAATAGAATTTAAAGGGTGTAAGACTTCAACACAAGTAGATGACAGATTTCAATGTGATCATTATCTTTATTTTGTAGGCAAAAATTGTTCTTGATATTCTAGTCACCATGTTTAGTGAATATTGTGAGAAGCCATTCACGTGAGTATAAATCTCCAATCAGAGAGATACTACATGTGGGCCATGGCTTAAAACAATTTTTACTCCTGTTTCTCTGTCTCTCTCAGTGTTGAAGCAGCAGAAGTGGTTTATCCTAATGGGAAGACCCACATTTATCCGGTAAGCATAGTGAAATGATTTCTCAGTATCCCTGGGGAAAGGAGTTTATTCACACAAAGTCTAGTAAGAGCAATATTGCCCTCTTTTTCTGCAGAGGCAACATACACAGGTTCTGAGGTGGTGTGTAAAAGCTCACCTTAGTATTATCTATGTATTACTGAGTCAAAGCCTTCTCTAGCACTACAAAAAACTCCAGCTTCCCCTTAACTAGGAAACTTTCTGAATTTCTACTTATTTGTGCTAAGGTTAAATATACAGCCTCACTGAAATAGCCTGCTGCTCCAAACGCAGTGTAGGTTTTAAAGTGGTAACCACTATTATGGCTCAGAGTTGGTGTGATAGGAACTTTTTCAGGAACAAGTAAAGATTGCAATCAAAAGTCATAATCATGTCTAAAGCCTTTAAAACCTGCATGTTCCAAATGAGGAAAAATAAATGCAGGAAGAGGTCCTTCAGGCTTAAGCCAGTGGACAACTGAAATCAGCCTCAGCATAACTTCCTTATCAGATCTGGAAGCTTTAATGCCCTTCAGTTAAATGACCTTGTAACACTGGATTTTTCAGTCTTTCACTGTATAGACTCCAACTATGTAGAGGTCTATAAGAGAGGATGTTGAACTCAAGTGCAGGTTTGCCTGCCTCCAGAGTCCCAGCAGGCCTCTCTGCAGTAACCGAGTCTTGCTTTTTTGTTCCCTTAATAAGTATAAAGGAAACAATTCTTCCTGTTTCCTGAAAGTAACTGAAGGCAGAGACTTGGTTGAGTTAATAAAATCAGGTGTATCAAACAAGTACAAACTGTTGAGAGGGAAAGCAACTTAATTTTACTGAGTTTTCCTAGTAGTATTTTAGCTTTTTCTTATAGCAATGTCATTTTTAATCAATAGAGGGAAGAATTCTGAAGGAGTTATCCAACAACAGAGAAATGTGTACAGTAAAAAAAGTAGCTTCCCTAGAGAAAATAGAGAAGGAAATCCCCTAAGTTTTAGATAAGGTTTTTAAGGATTTGTATATCTACAAGTTTAGAAACACCGAAGTATAAAAACATACAAAATAATTGTCTTGAATATGTTGCAAACTTTAAGTAAAATACCAGTAGGTATTTCTGTGCCAATACGCAAATAGGTTTTCTTTCCTTTTCCTCCTAAAATTCATTTGATCTGTAACAGACCATGAGATCTCATGCATGACCATTCACTGCTCTAGGGCTTTAACTGGTGACAGGATGAACTGGTGACTAGAACCTTTCAGAAACTCTATTGCTTGCATATATCAGAAACTTCACTAATAGGGATTTCACACTGCATTCAACCTTATTGTTAACAGAGAACAGCTTTGCATCACATGCTGTAATATTTTCTGAATAATTATGTTAAAATATTAAGTTTAGCCTAATATTCCATACTTGTTTTCTGTGGATGTTACTGTAGTATCATAATTAGAAGAAGCTAGATTACTAAGATGTCAGAAATTAATCCTCCTAGGTAGAGATGGCAGGCATTGTGTAGACTGAAGAGCTTTGTTTTTCTCTTTAGGAGCTGGCTTACCGAAAAGAGAAGGTGAAACCTGAACTCATTAACAAGAAGTTGGGAATCAGGTGTGTTACTGCAAATGAAAATGTAGTTTTTACTTATAAACATTAATCACGAAGAAGATACTAGGAAACATTGAGTATTGTGGTTTTTTTAAAAGTTCACACGTGATTTAATTTATCAGAAATTGTCTTGGGTAGTTAGGTCAACTCTGTAAGATTCTTCCCATTTTCAAGGATACAGAATGATTCTTTATGGCCTCACACTACTGTTACGAAGTAAAGAGAAATTGCCATCTTTAGAGTCAGAATCTGAGCTGGTTCTGATGGAGTGCAAAGTCTTTGTACAGTCCATAAAACACTTGGGGATTCTTCAGGCTACAAGGCAATGCAGCAAAAACACATTACTTTAAAAAGCCAGTCAAGTGCAAGATCCATAAATGACTGCTCTCTTGTTTTGTTTCAGTGAAACTCCATCAAGCCTTGCAAAGCTGCTGACTAGGATGTGTTTGAAGTCAGAAGTCATAGGGAATGGGAACAATATAGAGATTGAAATCCCTCCCACCAGAGCGGACGTTATCCATGCGTGTGATATCATAGAAGATGCAGCAATAGCTTATGGTTATAACAACATTCAGATGACTGTTCCAAAAGTGTACACCATAGCTAATCAAGTAAGATTGCCCCTTCAAATAAACGTTCTGTTGTCAGTAAATGACTAGTGCATGCCAGAAGGGCTTTGGGGAAAACAGAACCTAGGCATTAAATATTTTGACATGCTTTGCTTTGAGAAGTATTTACCGTGGGTAGGATACAAAACAGATGCCCCGCTGATGTGAATAAACCTAAGACCAGTGGTTCCTTGTACTTGAAAAAAGATTGGGTTTAAGTAAGGAGCCCGTATTAAATCTCTAATTGGGAGATTCATTTCCTCAGGCCAATCTAAAGGCAGCTGGCTGATGCTTTCAAAACTTTTAAGCACACAAGCACAGTACCTCCCTAATGAATTCACTGTAACGTAACAGGCGGAATCACCTCAGGAAAGAATAGAAACGTGGTTTTAGATGGAAGTTGAAAACTGTTTTGTTTCTTTTTAGCTCCCCATCAATAAGCTCACAGAACTTCTGAGACCGGACTTGGCAGCTGCTGGATTCACTGAAGCACTCACTTTTGCCCTGGTATATTGTATTGATTCAATACTTTTTGTAGCTGTGTGTTGGAACAGTGAGACAGCCAAAACTGCAGAGGAAGGTCTGAGGATACATTGTTATATGAATGTACCAGTATTATCTGTTACTGTTTTGGCAGGTCGTTGTTTGCTAGCACTTTGGATTCATAGTATAATATTTTGTGAGAAATTGAATGAGCCACTGGTAATATGAAATGTTTGTCTTTTTGCTGTGTCACCAACACTTTCATTAAAACACTACTGTGAGGCCTATGACTATGACAAATACAATTTATGCTACAACATTCTGTAGCCCAGTGTTATGTGACAAACGCTGCTTATGCATTTGGGCCTGCAATCAGTTTCTTGGTTTGACCCCCAAATTATACTCGTACACAATAAAATTGCTTTCTCTGAGGAGCTCCAGTTTAGCCAAAATGCATTTAGTTAAATCACAGTAACATACCATAGTTTAGATACACATCTGAAAACTGTTTAACACAGCTTTCTCCCCCCAAGGTCAGCATTCATTTAAGACTTTCTTTTTTTGTATTCAATAATCCGCCTGTTCAGATGGTATCATTTTCTTCACATTTGGTCTATCAACACACTTTTCAGAGCACTGCCAGTGCAAAGGGAACACTTCTGGAAGACTGCACTGTATTAGCAAATCCTCAATTACATGCCTGGTCTGCCATTGGCTTCTCCAATACATTAATAAAGCTATAAATTCTGGAAATCTGCAGTGTGGATCTTATCGGTAGCATCTGTTGCTGTATGTGCACAGACATCATTTGAGCCTGATAAAGTGCATCTGTATTGCTTTACTGACCAGCTTAACACTACACCTTGAGAATAAGGGCTTTGAAAAGTCTCCAACTAAAAAAAAAATAATTAAAACAACAACGATGAACCATGAGAAGTTTATGCAGCTCTGAAAACGGGAGGTGTGGCCATGTAACTTTTTTCATAGATTGCACTTTACTTTCTGTAAGTAGCCCCCACGAAACTGTTTTCTTTGTGAGAAAGCTCAGGTACCGTTCCCTTTACAAGTGCTATTTTCAGAAGAAAACACTTGACCCACTGCAAGTCAGGGAGCAGAATCTGAGCCTGTTTTAAAAACAGACAACAGCAATCCATGACAGAAGCCTAAGTAAACACTTGGCCTTTTTTTTTTTTGTAAAATAGTATTTTCAGAAGAAAACACTTGACCCACTGCAAGTCAGGGAGCAGAATCTGAGCCTGTTTTAAAAACAGACAACAGCAATCCATGACAGAAAGCCTAAAGAAACCTTGGCCTTTTTTTTTTTTCTGTAAACTAGTTTTATTTGGGTTAGTGTTTAATGTTTGTAGATAAACCAGTTTGCCTGCTTAATCTTAAGACTGGGGCTTAGTTTTTGTTATTAGTGGGTGTTACAGATGAGAACATACATTATGGAGCTTCAGAGCAAGTGCTACAATTGCATTGTTCATTCTTGATAGAAAATTTCATTACTGGCTTACTGTCTACTTTAACAACTTGACCTTGGTGGATTTTTTGTCTTCCTCCCAGTGTTCTCAAGAAGACATTGCAGACAAACTTGGCATGGATATCTCTGCAACAAAAGCAGTGCGCATAGGAAACCCCAAAACTGCAGAATTTCAGGTGAGATAATTTAGGTCAAATTCTGAGAGCAACGTTATCACAGATTCTATACTTAAGTAGGAAAAAAAAGGGGACCAACAGGAAATAAAATTTTTAAACTACAGAGCTACTTTTCCTGCGTTAAAGAGGATGTGCATATTTATGAGCTAAACTTCTGGAGTAATTTTCTGTTACTCCTTCACTGAGGAACACCTTGTTTGGTGTGAAATACTATTAGCTTTTCAGTAACATAAAACACCATGCTCTGTATGACAACATGTGGCAAAATTGGGCTGTCTTGTTACAGAAAATCCCAGGTGACTGATTAACATTGAGAAAAACCATTCAATATATATAGAACTACTAAACCTGGCACTCTCCAAACTTCCTGAGCTCCAGATAGGAAATGTTTTTTTAAAAACTATTAACCCTTGTATATAAATCTGTATTACTCTTTAATATTTTGCTACCCATTTCTAGATATTCGAGCTTTGCTAGAGCAGAGGGTGAGAGCTTAAGTATGGTGTTCTCAGCAATTCTGACAAAAACTAAGTGTACCCATGGTTTTTGTATTTCTTTTCAGAAGTTGTTGTGATTTTGTTTTTTACAAAGATGCTTTCTGTAATTTATAGGGAAGGTGAACAC
This sequence comes from Chaetura pelagica, assembly GCF_000747805.2. Lineage (NCBI taxonomy): Eukaryota > Metazoa > Chordata > Aves > Apodiformes > Apodidae > Chaetura > Chaetura pelagica. The sequence goes on along the minus strand of NW_009953929.1, from coordinate 1,343,868 downwards.
TCTTCAGAATGGTTTAGAAAAGTTTCAGCAGTCTGTGGGTATTAATGTTTTATGATTTGTTTGTTTTCTTTCCCCTCAAGATCTTACTCAGTAAATCTGATTTCTTCAAGTATCTAAAATACCATTCTAGGTCTTACCACTAAGGCTAAAACCAGTCTGCCAATGCCCCGAGACTCAGGAACAGAATTTTTGGGTACCTTCATGTGTTTTCTGGTCCATTTGGTACCTGTTCCTAAACATCCTTTGGCACAGTGATCACAGCTGAGGACTCTAGAGTGTCCCACAGACAGACAATTCTGAGCATGAACAGAAAGAGCAAAAGCAGCAGCCTCTAGCCAGGTACAATTCTAGGTTGCTGTTCTTCAAATACTGAAGGCCTTTTCAGTAGCAGTGCTGCTAAACAGTTATTTTATTGGCTGAACATTCCTTGTGGCCAAAATAGCCTCAATCTTTTAAAAACCTGTAGGCTTCCGTGAGAAGTCAGAAGGATTGCTGTGTGAGGCACTATATAAACTTTCAGCTTTAGATGTTGGCTGTGATGGAATTCTCAGAATGGCTTTTCCCCCATTCCCTACCCTCTGCCAGCAAGTCAAGGGCAGGAAAATGCCAGGAACCCTTTTCTGGCTGAGTGCACAGCTGCAACTCTACATTGGTTAGGAAAAAGTTGAATAAAGAGACAGAAATGCTTTATGGTAAGAAGTCCCTGTGGCTGAGCACATGGTAACTTTTTACCTGCAGTCAAGCATCAGTCACTCCCATCCCTTTGATGGTGAAATCAGAATTTTCCAGTTAAAAAAAAATAAAATATGGCACAGTTCTAAGGATGCATTTGAATGGATAACACAGAAAATGGGTGAATGTATCTGTAAGAACAGTGAAATGGTTGCTTCTCACTTCATTCTTTTCATACATTTTCTGTGTACATACATTTTCAGTTTGTTCACTATTGCAATCTGAATACTCCTGGCTTCTGTTGCTTAGGTTCTTCCTATGTCATTGAATCCTACTAAGTATCAAGACAGTATTTCAGATAGCACTCAATATTTCCAGAATGACTCTCAGAATTTACCCTTTGCACAACTGAGATATATTGGAATTTTTTTGCACTTGTTTCTCTACTATTTTTCTGCCCTGCCTTTAAGCATCTGTGAAATGATACCTAGTCTTAAGATCACATAGATGCTCTTTCAGAATACACAGTGTAAAGAACAAGTAAAGAAGGTACATTTTCCATTTTAATAATTCTAAAGCAAAGATCCTTAAACATAAGAGATAACTGCAGTATTTGCACCTAACTACTTTTAAACTTTTGTTACAAATGAGCAAAACAAAAACTTAAGAAAAGTACTATTAGCTATTTGGGAAGGCATTTGACTTGCAGCATCCATGTTTGTCCTGCAGGTGGCACGTACAACCCTCCTTCCTGGGCTGCTGAAAACTATTGCTGCTAACCGGAAGATGCCCTTGCCTCTCAAACTCTTCGAGATTTCAGATATTGTAGTAAAAGATCCTAATACAGGTAAGAGAAGGTTCCTCAAAGTCTGTGATAATGGAAACAGGTTTACATACCAGATGGCAAAACTAAGTAACTTTGTATTTCTTTAAATATGTAATAATTGTTACATATTATGTATTTATGTACATAGCACATGGGTTAGGGTTGGCATAACAGGCTAGAGATATGGTTCCATCTTAGTTGTTCTCAAAACTGCAAGTAAGTACATTGCAAATATTTTTAGGCATCTAAATATCCCCTAAAAATCTGTCAGAATATTGCAAGACTGTGAGGATAAATGCAAGACACTTCAGCTTCAAAAAAGAACCTTCTCTAAGCTGCTTATGTTGATGCACTCATTTTTACTTGCTCTTAATCCAGTGCTGCTTTGTATCATTATCAGGGATGTAACTTATGGGAGAAACTTCCTACTGGGAATGTTTTCAGGTGGCATAAATCTTGGGAAGTAGTACCTGTCAAAGGCATGCTGCTAGTACAATGCCAGAGCTCCAGCCTCACAGTGCTGTGCCAACTGAAAAGCTGCGTGTCTCAAGCCTGGGAACTGCAGGTTGTATTTGCAGACAGATTCCATTCTGAAGAGCTGTAACTCAGAGGAAAATTTAAGGGCCAGGATGTCTAATGAATCTCTTTTCCATCATCTTTAAACAGGATTCCTTGCACTAGTTCTCCAAAATTATCTTCTGTAAAACTTGACAACCAATATGAAGAATTAGATTGGTAGCACAGATACGGGGTGAAGAATGGAGCAAGTCTGTATCTAAAAATGTGTACATAAATAAAAAGCTCAACAGTATAAAATTTCCCCTCTCATCTATAAAAAGATTTTCCTTATCTTTCCACTTTATACAACTATGCTAAGAAAGCATGGCTGCCTGTGAATTGTTATGTAACCTTAACTGCTTTACATGAACAGCTGAAGCATCTAGTTCACTCTTCAGAACCTTCAGTGAAATGCTTCCTGTGTTTTGGAGCCTCTTTGCTCTGATTTCACTGGATAGTATGAAAATTTCCAATTATATTTTTTTTCTGGAAAAAATGTATCTAAGTAAAATGAACTGTAAAAATAGATTTCTAAATGTTAAAATTTGTCTAAAATGTACCAATTAATTTCTTTCTGTATGGTATGTTAGGGTACAAGGAGTGCACAAGCTACAACTTTTGAGGGGAAATGTATGCACACTGAGTTACAACTTTGCATTTAGTTTTGCTTCTCAGTGAAGAAGGCTGACATTACTTTAAATTCAACAGCTTAAGTTAGACTGTTGCTTCATGATCTGGTTTTGGATTTTAGTGGTTGTGTTTAAGGTATCTGGGATCTGCAAAACAAAGGTTTATATAAACAAAATGGCAAGTAAATTGCTTTGCTGATGAAGTTAATTTGTAGATTACTTTTATAAAGAAAAAAAGGCCTTGCCAAGCAAAATAAGCAGTTTTAGCAAACCATGTAGACTTTTTTTATTAAATACAGACAGTTTACTGGTGCAACTCTTTCCTTGTTGAGCATGCAATTAGCTAGAACGCAAAAAATGTGGTACAGATGGCAGAAAAGCCTGAGTATTCTTCAGAACCAAGAGTGAGACTATTTATCTTGGACTAAGGAGTGTGTTTATTCTGGCTTCATAAAATTTGCAAGTTAAATTGTTACTTTTATTTCGTGGGTGTTAATTATAGTTCTTGAAGGCTTCCATTTATGTCAGTGGCTGCTTAACAGTTTTATAAAGGCTCATTTTGTAGCGTACTTCATTTTTATGGGAGTCATTGCAACAGATAAAAGATACAGACTTCTGAGGCGGCAGTTTTGTACCCTGTGCTTTTGGGCAGCCCTCTCATGTGTTGAGCACTTGCAGCCTGAACAGGATCTGAGATTATTCTAAACAACACTGAAAACAACTACTGTCTTCCCCAAATATACTTCCAAAATTAAACTTGCTTAATAAATAGCTTGGAAGGGGAGGGGAGCAAGATATAACTGGTAACTCTGCAAACACTGAAAATAAGAGGTTGTCCTCTCACATATGGAATGAGACTTCCTGCAGAAGGCTTATGTCATCAGACTGACTAATTTAATTGTATTATTTCATGATTTTGGCATGCAGAATTTCCAATTAATAATTTAAAAAGTATGGGTCAAAAAAGTACTGACATTAACTGTATTTGAAATGGCATCTTGTAGCCATTCATGTGTGAATGAACGTAGCTCTTTTAAACACACTGGTTTTTAATAAAATACCTTCATACACAGAACTCATGCTTGCCAAGGTGAACTGAACATACTCCTCTTCAGACATACATGGCAGAAAGGTTTGACATACTAAATTAGCAAAATGTGTGCCAGATTTAATGTAACTAAATGGAACCAAATCTGACCAGAACTGTTTCTTCTCAAGACAGGAGGAAATGTGCTGATTTTGAGTATGCTACACAGCATTTGTGTGCTTAACTTGTAACACTAGATACTCATTTCTGGTAGGAGAGTTACACTAGTTCAGCATATAAATCATCACTTTACACCACCAGTCCTAACAGAGAATTCCCTTTCTCTCCCTTACCACAATGAAATAAATTAATCTGTTAGAAAGTCTCCTCTAACGAGCAATCTTGGACAATCTGGCAGGCTCCTGGTAGCACACATTTAGCACAATTTACATCATTTGTTAGTACAGCTGCTGCCATATTTTGAACCATTTTTCCAAACTGTCTGGAAGTGTCACTTATATGGAGAAAATAGTTTGGGATTTTTGCGAGGCTGAGAGACAAGTCTAAATGAGCAGGTGCCCCCTTTCAGATCACCAAGTCATTTTTCTGAAGCATCTCTAATCTGGAAGGCAGCAGCATACAACACTGCTTTATCTTCCTCTCTGCTCTTTTGGCTCACATATTCCTAACCAGCTGCCCATCATATTTGAATTGTTTTCAGCAGCATCCCCAGGAAGTGCTTTGAAGTCTTAGAAATACATACATATACAGACACACACAAAATTTAGCTTGACATACTTGGCAGGCACATTTAAAAAAAAACAAAAAAACAACAAACTGTTTCATGGCATGACACAAGAGATCTCATAAGTGAGTTATAAAGAACTGAAGCTTTTCTAACATCTGCCAGCTTTTGCCTACAGTTCCTAATACTTCCTTTTTTTCTTCCTATCACTGGTAGTGAATGAACTTCTTGTGTTGTAATGAAACTCTGTAACGGAATAAGTTTTATAACACACCTTTTTTGAATGCTAGGAAATGCATCCTTTCCTTTACCAAGGATTTCTACAATTGAAAGCATGAGGTATAAAATAAAATTGCTGAGTATGTTTATTTCTGATGCTTTAGTTAAGAATAGTGATCTGAAGACACCATCGACTACCTGGTAATAATGAAAGTAAAAGTCAGATATTTGTCACAAATTCTGCTAGCATCACAACTCTCAGAAAAAGGAAATTAAACTACTGAAGGTCCAGCCCAAAGATCATTCTGTCTTAGGGAAGAAGAAAACATTTTTCTTCTTTTCTGTCGCTTAATACAACATGAAAATGAATTACCCACCAATCATGACTCTGGTACTGACTGGTATCTTAGTAGAGCTGGGAAGCAGAGATACATATGATGGAACTGAACAGCCAGTGTGATCAGACCAGAAATCAGATCTTGTGTTTATTGATATTTTCTCTGTAGCCTTTACTTTTCTGTGTTGACATTTTAACTTCTCCAGCATTATATAACACTGAAAATTATTATAATGATAGGAAAAAGCTCCTGAGTGATAAAACGCAGACTTACTGCCTCAGAAAGTTTGGCTTTCAGTGACTGATGAGAGAACTTGCAGCTGTGTTGCCAAGTTGCTGCCCTAGAAGTTTGGAATGACTTTTGGCTCAAAAAAACTGTGCTTTCATCCTCTGTGTAGGCTCTGGCTAATTATTCTGCACTCTTTTTTAATATGTGTATTTCTAGTCACTTAGTAAATGTTTTCCTGTTTAGTTTTTTATGTATTTTTTGTTCCTAAACGGTTACTTGGAATAAACAAGATGTAAATTTAATTTAAAAATAATATCTAACACATAAGATACTAGATGAACAGTTTAGGGAATGCACAATGAGTGCTCAAGTTTCTGCTTGTGTTTAAACTCATTGTACATCAAGCACAAAGATCAGTGATGGTGTGTCAGACCAAAGGCTTGTTCAGCCCAGTAACCTATCTGTAGCACCAGTTGGTGCAAATTAGCACATTTTCCATAGCCACTTGGTTGGGGGAATATGTCTAAGATGCTCATGAAAAGCATCATTTGTGATCTGAAATCCCGTGTGAATTGACAACATATCACAGATCACCATGCTAACCTTGGTACTTGCTTCAAGTTGTGGGCTAGTTGTTTTGTACTGGTGCTTATTCTGCAGCTGAGTTCTGTATACATTGAGCCTCCTCACCAACATCACAAGTTTCTTGATCCTTACTGAGTATTTGCATTTTGGCTAGTCTGTATTTAATTTCTTTGACATTTAACTATATGCTTAGTACCTGTCACTGTGGAAAAGATACTTGTATGTAAAACCCCTGTTTCCTGCCTTAAATCTTTCTTTACATTTCTGATTGTTTCCCAGATAACATAATTGCTTCCTTCTTCAGATGTAGGTGCAAGAAACTGCAGGCATTTCTGTGCAGTTTATTACAACAAGAGCCCAGGGTTTGAGATTATCCATGGTTTGCTGGACAGGGTCATGCAGCTTCTTGAAGTACCACCAAATGAAGAGAATGGCTACACAATCAAAGCAACTGAAGGTAAGGAAGGCAGAGCTTCAGTGTGCAGCAGAGGTTCTTCTGGAGCTCAAATGTTCCCCTGTCATATGAGGTGAATTTACAATATGAGGTTGGTTGCAGCAGTAGACACAAAGGATTAATATTATATATGCTAACACACTGTGGTATAAAGAAGAGGCATTAACTGATGTTAAAATGAGATTACTGTCTTTCTGTGAGCTATTCTGAGTAGTTTTAAATTAATTCCAGGTTGACAGCTTTTTAAGGAGACTTAGAAGTGTATGCTGTGAGCTTCACACATCATTTATAATTAATTCATCTGCTGATTGCAAGGGTAGATAGGAATTCACTGAATTCATGAATATGCGAGATACCCACTGTTTTCTCTTTGGCTAGCAGTACCTGGAAAAGATAACTTCTTAGACTCCATCTTTTAATTTATAGCTTTATCTATAGTTCCATTAATATGTAACTTTTATATATATTTATATATATATTTATATGAAGATACACATCTTATATATCTTTTATTCAAAGACCTGCTGGCTTTAAGACTGAACCTAGTGCTTAGACAAGTAGTTGTGTAACAGCCCTTTTCCTTCTCCATACAGGGTGAACTGCACATGAATTAAAAATAACATCCTTAAGTGTGTGCATATGTGTGTAGGAGAGAAAGCAGGCAGGTTGACCCCATTACTTCACTGGGAGAGCATGGGTTGATGCACCAGTAACTACTCTACTCTGCTACTTAAAATAACAGCCTAGTAAATACAGTATAGAAAAGCAAGACTGCAGGGAGAGTAGAGTAGCTATGATTGTACTTACACATTGGTGTTCAGAGACATGAGACACTGCTCAAAAGGACTCAGCTTGAAGAAGTGCCTCCATTCTGCACTTACTGGAACAAGTTGCACTGAGAGGAACTCCCTAACAACCTGACCCAGCTTACCTATTCATAGAAATTTAATGAAAAATGACTGTGTCCCTGGTTTGCAGTGTGCTGCGACGATGCCAAGCACAACACTTCAACTAAGTGCTCTTGTAGCACTTGAGTGCACATTTGTACGATACGTATTGACACTGTTTTTTTCCCCCTGCCTTTGAGGAAGTACTATTTTGCTCAGTATTGCTTAGGCAGATTTTCAAAGGGTTTATTAGAATACTGTCAATATAATTCCCAGATCAAGCAGAGGAATGTTTAAACAGTTGCACTTGTTCTAATTCTACCAAGTACAAAACAGGTAATAGCAAGCTTCTTGTTTGGAATGGGGGGATGCAGTAAGGAGGGCTGGAAGACCTTCTAGGAGCTGGGTACTCAGGCTGAATAGTTTTCAAAACTCTTCTGTTTGGAATAGTCAAATCAATTAGTACTGAAAATATTTGCAAGCATTTTATATTCTATACTGAGGCATTTCAGGGATGCATGCCTGCCTCAAGTAACTGGAAAGAAAATAAAATAATCCTAACACAGTGAAAAAGTTATTTCTAGATACTAGTGCTATTTAGTGTTCCTGATGCTGTGGGATTTGTAATGCCCATTCAAAATCGCTGCATTCCCATCACATTACTGCACAACATATCTAGTGTAGAGGATGGATTATTCCTTGTCACATGCACTATATTAGAAGTTTGTGACTTCTGACGACAGACAAAGTGCCTACTAATTTATTTTTCACCAGTGATTCGAAAAATCTCCTGGGATGACACCCTAAAAATTCCTGGCAGTTCTCCCAACGTTGGAATTTAACCTTGGCAACAGTGCAGGTGGCTGAAACTCCAGTGCCAGAGTGAGTGCAGTGTCACTGCACCAACTGACTTCACTGACAGAAGTGGTTGGAACACAGTCATTTGGGGGTTTTTTTGGTTGCTTTTGTTCTGTTTGGTTTTAACTTGCTTCACAGGCTGGCAATTAACCATGTGTGAGAGAGCAAATGTCAGATGATGGGGTCAGGTCAGCTGCTGAATGAAAAAAGAGGTACCTTGTAGCATCTGAAAAGGCTGCAGGGTCCTGAAATAAGTCAGAAGAACAGGGTGAGTTACTTCAGGGGGTGTAAATCAGGACAATATGCATGGCATGGATTTTTAGATGCATCTTTATGGAGCGTGCTCTTTTATTGCCTGTGCCAAATTAACATTTGTACAGCGAGAAATGGGTTTATCCTATGGCTGATTTAGGAAATTCCTAGATACTTTTTCTGTATGTGATCTGGAGCAAAACTTGAGACTAGTAAGCAACACTGTGCAAAGGTAGGGTTTTAATCCAGGTGTTTATTTCTCATGCAACTGATAAAAATAATTCCATTGGTTATTGGAAAAAAATAAAGGGGAAAATGTTGGTTTAAATTAATAGGATAGAGATGGGCACATAGTTGCCTCTTCCAAATTCACTTTGAAAAATGAAATGCCTGTGCTATAGTCCTGTTTGGTCCATATGTGCAGATCATGGCTATTTAAGCTCCTTCTGTTCTCCCAACACCTAAGTGCCCTGTGATGTGACCTTAAGGTCAGAGCCTTTTTGCCTTTATAGCAACACCTGTGAAAAAAATACAGATGCTAGAAAATATGGGTGAAATTGTGATGTTCCCCTGGCCCTTGCACTATGCTTTGGTGTAATTTGAGCCAGGTAGTAAATGGAGAAGAGCTGTTTAGAGCAGCCTTAAGGAAGAGAGGGTTTGAGTGACTGAATTCAAGGGTTTCAGCATACATTTGGCATTCAGTGCTTTTCAGCTTCCTAGTTACTAGTGGAAATTGTTCTTCCTTATTACCACTAATACACAAAATTACAGAGTTTTAAAGACAGAACTCTGAAATGCTACCCACTGTCTTAAAATGCACTGAATGGACTTTTTGATACATTAATGAATCCTACAATTACTGGCATAGGAAAGCATTTTGCTTTTTTCTTAGTTTTTTAGTATAGGCATCCATAATCAAATGTAGATTAAAATGAGTATGATTATTAAAATGAGTATGATTATTGCATCAATCCTTAAATTTGCGTTTCATTTTGTATTTCATACCAAAAAAAATTGTATAAAACTCTTGACATTTTAACCAGCTCCATACAATTACTAAAAGGTAAAAAAAAGCATGGTTGTGTATGATTAGGAAGTAAACAAAAAACAAATTTAAAACAATAAAAAGGCAGGTAGGAAGAGCCAACAAATTTGGTCATACATTGTCAGGTAATTTAATAAAATTATGTATTTTTTAGTTGACTTTCACTGGTTTCAGTTCCCTTGAATTGAAAACTAAAGGCATATTGATAATTATTCTTAATTTCAAGTTTTAATCTCTGCAGAAACAGGTATGTTTTCTGCAACATTTTGGTCACTTTTTGCTTCTGGATGAGTATCTGAGCTTCCTGTTTTCTTCCAGAAATCTGGATTGTGATAACAGGAGGCAATGTTAGTCATGGGACTTGGATCCACAGTGAAGTCTTACTTAGGCTGAAAAGAATAAAAAAAGTAAATACTGGCTGTGGATTCTGTAGGGCAGTGTTCAAAGGAGTGGTGTGAAGTGTGAGGTGTAATTATCCTCACTCACATTGTAACATTTAGAATGACTGTCCCTTATTTAAGGAAAGGACTCCTAGTTTTGCAGTGCCTTCTGAGAGTCTCTGTACTTTGCAAATGGCAGTTAATTGGGTGCAAGCTGTTTGAAAAGTGAAAATATTATCCATATTTTATGGAAGTGAAACAATTTGACAGATTGACAGAAAATGTTAAAGGTAAATCTGTGCATCCATGGTGCCTCACTGGCTGCCCACTGCCTTCCCTGGCAAAATTAGGATTTGATGAAACCACATTCATTCATGTGAAAACAAACAATCCTCAAATAGCATAAGCTTGTGGCATGAGCTACTTTTTTGTACATTATTGATTCTTGTGAATTTCAGCTAACTCTTGGATGGTTTTGGTTTTTTAAGTAAATGTTCATGCCCTTCATTCTTTTGGGGTAATCAGCAGCTTAGTAAAGCTAGGAAGTCAGCCCACTTGTGTTCAACATAAAGGTGTACTTAAGAAATGCATACTAAGTCTTGCTTCCTTCAGTAATTGACAGTTATCTTTCTAAAAGAAAAAAAAAAAAGAAATTGCACTACTTTTCTTTTAACTGCCCTTATTTAATTAAATGAATGTGGTGTTAAAGTGTAGAAAATTTTAATTCCACAGTAAATCATTGTAATAGCTTCTCATTCAGTAGGGTTTAGCTGTGAAATTAGAGGTGTAAGTTATTGCCATAACTAAGTACATAATAAACATTTGCTTTTATAATCACAATTTTATGACAAACAACTTTAGAAGAAGATTAAGACTGTGAACCTCCAATCAGAAGAGTGAAGTCTGGCAATAAGTCTGAGTTATGTGTATAGAATTGAACCCCAGCATCCATCTCTGGTGACCAGTTTAAACTGGGAGAGTGCAACATGCACAGATGTTTAGTACCTTTCTTGAACTTGGCATTATTAAAATCTGTTTTATTTTAAGGAACTGTAGCTTGACCTCTCTTAATGGCAATTTGGGACTTTCCAGTCTTGGCAGACATTTCATTGTTCCTGAATGTCAAAAAATGTGTATTTACTCAGAGATAACTAAAGGAAATATTCCAGTTTTTCTATGAAACCTCCAAATATCATTTGTAACATACTAAAAGATATCAGTCAGTTCTCAGTCCATTTCATTAGCATTCAAAATGAGGCACATGATAGGTGGTATTGCATCCTTGCAATTGTATTTATAGTCTTTTGAATTACAAGTTTTGTAGATAAGATTTGTTTGACAACATCTGTTTGCATTAAAAAGACATACCAGCTGGTAATTGACTGCATTCATGTCCCCTGAATTTCACCTTTACCAGTTCTCACCTCATTTTTTCTCACCTGGCATCAATCTAGATTATCCAACTTGGAACACTGGCACCACCGTTAACATTTTTGTAGTACTACAGAATCCCTAGTATTTTTTTCTGTAAGTTAACAGCAGTAGACAAGCTTATTTTAATTTTTTTTTTGAGAGTTGCACCATCATTCTGGTGCCTAAGACTCCTGACATCCCAGAAACATCCTAGTCCTGCTACATGTAATCAAGATACTCATTTTTTCAATAAACTGGAAGATACCTTATTTTAGTCAAGAACACCTTTTTTTTCCCAGATGAAAATACATACATACTGTAAACTTAGACATTAAGGTCCCTTCCAACTCAAAAAAAATCTGTGATTCTGTGACATTTCTGTCCCGTGTAAAAATTCAGCCAGTCTTGTTAGCAGATAAAAGTACTCTACCTACAGTTTGTTTCTAATATTCTCAAAAATATATATATATCTATCTTTCTAATGCTGTCTTTATTGCTGCCAGTCATTAATCTTTCATAATTTATTGTTTCCTGATTAATTTTCAGCCACTGTTATTAATCACATTTTAAGAAAACAATTTATTTTTGCTTGTAAGAAACTTCCCTGATTTTGACCACTTTCAGTCCAGCACTGAATATGGCTTGGGTTTCAGCAAAAAGTATTCCCAGTTTTTGTGAATCTGGTACTACTCACTTATCAAGTAAATTGTTCCCCTAGTCTTCCACTACTGTTTTTCTGTTTAGTATTCTCCCCCCACTTCATAGTCAGAGTCACAAATTAACACCACCAAGAGGCAAGGACAGTTTTGGTTTTTTTAACTCCAGCTGATCTTAGTACTATGAAATATATGACCCTGGATCTGCAATGTTTTTTTCAGAGTTCTAGCACTGATCATTGCAGTGACTTAATTGTAAGGCATCTTGCAAAACTGGGTGTTTAACACTAGTTCATGTGGCTTTTCTAGTGTTTGGGCACTAGTTTGAAATCTAATTAAAATCCTAATTAATTTCTTATCCTTTTCTCTTGAGCAGCTTTGAAAGAGCTTAGTTATGTGAAGAACTACAGTTCTAATAACTCAAAATTAAATTATCTAATAAAGTGGGTGGAGCTGCTCACTTAATGTCCCTTTAATTGCCTAATATTTCTGCTCTTTATTTCTTTCCTGTAAATACAGGATGTATAGGAAGCAAACCCCTGCAAATCTAGGCCAAGTTTATTTCTGTCTTAGCAAGTATCTTCCCACACTACTGCTGATGTCTCAAATTTAGTTATAACTGGATTAACAAGGAGGTACCCGGCACAGAGATGAACCAGGAGAGTTGCTTATATTATTTAATTAGCCAAAGTGGGTGTCTGCAGTTTTTTAATGTTCCTTCTCAATACTCTTCAAGTATAATCTGTTTGCACAACCCTTGTCCACAGAAAGGATGTATCAGGGGAAAAGTACATTATCATGTTTGACACATTTTTTTTCTCCCCCACTTATGAAATCTAAAAGCTCAATAAAGGAACAAAGAATGTATTTGTCTCTCAAATTCAGAAGATTATTTCAGTAGAGAAACTCCTTTGAATTAACTGATTTAGAAGTACATTTCCTATAGTATATATAATAGCAGGCAGAAAAAAAATGTGGTAATGCATTTTCAGGAGGGGAGTGTGTCAAGTCAACTTGTAAAGAGACACAAGCTATCTTCTCATCTTCCTCTTTTTGCTAACAGTAACTAATAAAGATGACAGTGTTCTTCCTGTTGCATTTTATTCTGACAAATTAGTGGTGCTATAAAAAGTAGCAGCATTTCTCCTGACAGACTTAAATTTTCTACCAGTTTTTGTCAGCACCCAGAAACATCTAAACAATTGGCATGTGTGATCCTGAGCTGAAGATGTTAATTTATTCTCCCGGCCATTAATTCCTAGTGCTTCTGCTATTCCTTTACTGAGAGGACTCAGTTTAATCCTTGCCCCCCACCCACAAGGCAGCTACCTTTTTCAATTATACATCATAACAAGTCTTAACAGATAAAAGTCTTCCTTGCATCAAGACTTTTAAACCTCTGGCATCACTTCCATTGTGTAATAGAGAATTAGGTAATTTCCAGTTTTTCTGTCTCCTAACATTTTGAGATAGAAAGTTACTTCTTAATAATAAAATGTATTGCCAATATTGCAGAGCTTTCTCAAGGAAGGAGAGAATTGATCCAAGCCAGTAGCAGAAATAGCAGCAAATTGCATGTCTGTTTTCTCAGTGAAGCAGGATGGTGATCCCAGCAGTGAGGGTCAGGGTGCAGGTCTGGTTTCACTGGCTTCTCCACACTTGCCTGGTGCCACAGCTTGATCCTTTGATTCTGTTGTCAGCTCCTGCACAGCCTGCTGTGGCTAGAGGCCAACTGTCTTTAAGCTTTCATTTTCGCTACAATATAAATGCTAGCAATTGCAATCATTGAATATATTGAAACATTGAATAGTTAGCAGTTAAATAGTTAACAGCTCATAGTTAAACAACTCTGATCTAGTTTGATTTTTGAACTGCAATATGGACACAGAGGGTCAGTGGTTCTCATTTAATCTCACATACATTTTCTAGCATTTCTTTAGGCAGTACAGTTTTAAGCAGACATTTGCAAGATTTTGGCTCAAACGTTTGGATCAATATGAATGCAGGATCCCAAGATGAGCTTTGCCCATGGTGGGGGAATTGACTTTGCCTTCTTGCTTGTGATGGATGTGTTAGAAAGTAGATAGCAGCAAAGTGCTGGAAGGCAGGACAGCTTGATCTTGGACATGTAGTGAGTAAAGAATATGCAAACTAAACATGACATACTTAATAAGACTTGCAGACTGACTGTGCTGGTTCTTGTTATTCTCAAATGCTTGTATGAAAGCAGAGCCTAGAAGCCAGAGTTTGCTGCCTTACTGTGCATACATACAGAATGTTGTGTTCCCTACCATAAAGAATATGGTTTATTTTTCCCAGTTTCTGACAAATGCAGATATTTGCAAGGATAAATTATTCCTTTAAATATTTAAAGAAAAACAGAAAGTTACGGAGCATAAAGGTATTGTTTCAGTGTTCAAAGCTGTGTGTTTTCTAACTCGTATCAACTGATGAGACATCTTAAAGAAGCTTTTTTTGGGATTAGGAGTTCTCCATTTTATAAACAGCTGTGACACAGTATCAGCTTAGGTTTGTGACTTTTAGACAGGACCAACTATAACGTTTCAGATAAATCTGGATAAATCAGATAAAACTGACCTTAAAAAAAAAAAAAGGATTAGCTGTGTAATGGTAACTCTGCAGTGCAGCTGAACTCCAGAGCACAACTGCCATTTCTCACAACCACCACACAAATGCAAATTTACTGAGATTTATACACAAGTCATGATTTCTAGAAAAACAAATAGAATGTAATGGATTTCTTTCTAGGTTTCCTACTCAAGGCTGCTTTTTCTGTACACATTATTTAAGCAGCCACACTGGTACTCCAGTGCTGAGTATGTGAAATCTTGTTACCCAGATCAGGGACCCAACATGTCTGCTTTCCTTGGCCTCAGCATTCACCCAGGATGTATAGGTTGTTCTGGCACTGCGTTAGTCAGGTGTTACAAATGAGGAAACTGAAGTTAATAAATACCCACAGTATGTTTGTTTTTTTGTTTGGTTGTTTGTTTTTTTTTTAATCTGGACTAAAATATATGGAGAGAGAACTGCTGACAATGTGCAACTTAAAAGAACAATCACTCTCTCAGTATATTCCAAATGCAAGATTTGAGATGTCTATGATTTTAAAATGTAGCTGAGGGTAAATCATCTCACATCAAGATGGGATTTTGAGGTTGCTGTTGTTTTGCATAAGGTTCTGGAAACCTGCCTGCACTGTGTAATTGGGCAAGGAAAGGTAATTAATTGCCTTTTAAAATACTTGCTGATCTGGTGGTGTCCTGTAACTCTGCACTTGAGCATATTTGCCAAAAGAAGAAATGGGTTGAAAGCATGAAGAACCTAATCCTAAAACCAAAAACAACCTCTAGCCTCACAAAACTAAATCCTATCCAATGTAGCACAAGTAAAATACTTCACAGGTGAGTCAGGATGCAGTAGTGAAAGGGCAGCTGGAGTGTCTAAGGGGATGAAGAATTAAGATGAAAGAGTTTAGAGGCCAGATGAGCTCTGCTCTATTACCTTCTTAAGCTTCAGCTTCCGATGTTCCTTCAAATCATAGGAACAAACCAGGGGTTTGGGAGGCTTAGTGCAACTGTAGGCTTATAATACTTTAATCTATTCCTTTTTAAAAAGGAGGGAGAGTAAGACAGAGAAAAGAAACTGTGCAAGGTGTTTGACAACAAAGAGTGCCAGGACCTCTGAGCTTTTTGAGGGTAAATTAGCCAGAAAATGTGCTAAAGACTACATGCTCTACTGGATTATTGGCCAAAGAATTACCCCAAAGCAATCAAAGTGGCCCTGTTGCCTGACTACAGGGAGGCAATTACAGATTTTTGAAGATGTGCTACAGAAGCTTTAATTAAAGCTATTATTTCTACATCACTGAACATTGGAAATTAAATTCTTACTTGCAGCCATGAGAAGTAGCTTTTGTCTTTTGCTGGTGTGTAGTATGTCAGCATAAGACATGGCTGGCTTTGACATCTCTTCTTTAGGAACACAGCTTGCATTTCACCCCACCCCTTCTTGTAACCACCAATTATAACATTGTCATACTGAGAGGTGGCTTTCCATTGCTAGACCTTCTGGCTTCTGGCATTGTATAGGTCTCTGTCAACAACAACAATAAACTCCCACTAGATTTCAAGATGAAGTTAATCGAGTACTATTTGTGTGCAGAGCTGAAAGGTTAAACTGTATACAAAATTAGAAACCTGTTATCCTTAAAAGTGACAGTACAGTAAGTTTTTTTAATTAATTTTGCCTCTTGAAGTTCTTGATGGTACAACCCACCAGACCTTCAAGAGCAGCCTTTCAATAGAATTGCACCAGCAGCAAATACAGTCCCTCCCTTGCACACCTGCTGGTAATGGCGCCTCCAGGTGCACTTCAATGACTGGTGAGAACTTCCCTCAGGAAGGCCATGCTCTTCACAACCATACCATTCTTGATGATATTACATACACAGACAGGACAAACTCTATTGTGAACTTTCAACTTCTGCTCAAAAGCTGCAGGTCACAGCTGCTGACTTCTCTGGAAAGGCACACTTTGGACTCCTTTTGGCACCAAGACTTTACTGAAGCTTAAGAACATAGGACTTCAGCTTATGGTGCAGTTTCTTCAAATGAGATAACAGTGCATGTGTTTTTTTGCATATTCCCCATGTGTGCAAGCAGCACAAGGACATCTTTCATACAGCCTTTACTCTAAAGCTTAATGATTTACTTCAAGAGTTGACATGATAGTCCAGCCCATAACACAAGCTTTGCTAGAAATCTAAAGCACCATTGCTACTTACTTGATAACACAATAAACATACAAATTAGGAGGGGGGCAGGGCGGGGGGGAAAGTCCTTACCTTTGTTGCCTGGCTATTTTGGGAAGGTCTTTGGTTTTCTGTTCTGCCTTATGGGTTACTCAGATCCTCCTGTGACCTAGGGCTTGTCCTCAACACACTGAAGTTCTTCTAACTCAGGTCTCCTTTTCTACTGGTGGTTGGTCCCTCAATCAAAGCACTCCCCCCAGCTGCAAAATGCTGGTTTCTCATTCCCCCCCTTTCTGATCAGATTTTTCATGTTTCTTCTGAGTTTTGTCTTTATGTGCCCCCCTTTCAATGTCTGGTTATTTTTTTTAATCTGAAAGTTATATTTCTCCCTGTCCTGGTGCCCTGGCAGAGATACAGGGACAAACAACACCCAGTCTCAGGCATGAGCCAGCCTCCTGCTTGAACCACATCTGTGGTCAAGTCACTAGATGAAGACAACTTTAGATCCCCCATCTGTAGGATGCAGTCTGGAGACCCTTTTGGCAGGCAGGAGTATATTATGAAGCATTCTGTAGTGCAGCCAATTATCATAATAATAGTTTCATTATTAACCAGAGTTCATAAACTCTTGGTAAACCTGTTCCTCAGCTCATGTTTCCTTGGTGCAAGAGCCAAGCATTAGCTGGACAGATGGGGATCCTAAAGCTTTTAAGAGGTTCTTTCATTTTTATTTGCTTTTCTGGTCTCTTCCCATCACAGGGAAGTGCCCTGCCAGTGCCATGCCTGCAAAGCAGCAGGCACACTAGCCAGTCCCCTGTGAAGAAACCAGCATTCCAAGGTTGGCTTAACTAGAAACAAAGAGGTAGTTTGAAGGTCCTGCTTCCTGCACTTTGGGGAGCTAAATATCCCCCTTTGGTATTAATCATGTATTTACCTCTTCGTTGCAAGGAATCGCAAAGCTAAATAAATAACATCATGGTCCAGCATCAATTGCTGCATATGAGATGGAAAACGTGGCTGGGCATTCAGAGCCCCACAGAATGGATGGTTTCATGGTACAGGCTTCAGCCAAACCAATAGCTTGTCCCACCCTCCTCCCCTCACCATGTGGAGAGACACTGGGGCCCTGGTGATTCACTGATTCAGTTCACTTGTGCTGTGAAGCTGTGCTGTGAGCTCTTGGTAAAAGGGATACATTTTATCAGTGCTTAGGTTCTAGCTAATGTAACACATCAATTTATAGCAGAACCGTGAAGATACTTCATAGTTTTCATGTGGGTTTCATGAATTGCCAACAGTTTTCAAAATTTATCACAAATGCATTTTTAGTGAAATGCAAGGGAACTTACACAAAGGTTTGGCTAAATAATGGCTTTGACTTTGGCCCCTCTTCCAGCAAGGCAGCTGCTGCTAACACTTCAGCAGCCTTGCTGTTAGAAATTCAGCTGAGGGGTATGTGATGTGCACAAACTCTTCCTGCTCCTTGCTATTGGGGTGAGCAGAAGACAGTCCTTTATTACACCCAGCACCTGAACTGGCCTCCCCAAGAAACCTGTGGTTTGATGTTAGCTCGCTGTTATTAGGTGAGACACTAACAAGGAAAAACGTGTAGCCATTAGAAGGATGCAGTGATACTGGTTTTGCAATAGATTGGCTCAGTGCAGTATTTTAGACCCCATCCAGATGCCTAAAACTAGTCTTAAAACAGTTAAGTCTCATGGTATAACTGAGACTAGATGTGCAAGAAGATAAAGTAACTTTCCCAAGGCTACACGCAAGGCAGCTCAGCAGAAAAGTCAGACTCACAGCTTTTTAACTAAGCACATTGTCAAAGCTCCTTTTTTCCTGTAATTTTGCAGTGAGATACCATGCCAACATTATTAACTTGTGCTGTGTTCTTGCTCTTGTGCCAGCTTAAGCTTACAGGCAAGTTTCTAAAAGAAAATCCCTGTGTGCTGCTCACATCCAGGGTACAATACCAGCTTTATTCACAAATAGGAAAGCCTTTGCCACTAACTACAAGGGTACTTTATTTTTAGGTTACATTTTCACCCACGATCAGCAGTGATCTGTATGCACCACATTTGTTTCTTTTCTAAATTTGTCAGGTTTTATTCTAACACTTGTTTTGAATAGTGCAGCTTGACAGTGGCAAGTGGCTTGTTTGGTTAGAGTCGTGTGCCACCAACATCCAGGGGCTGGATCATCCTGTGTCAGGAGGTGGTCTGTGCTTGTAGCTAAGACTAGAACTGATTTGAAAGATACTGGTTCAGAATATTCTTGGTAACAGCCTTTAAGGTAACGTTACTGTGATCATTTATGGCTCCTGTCAGATTTCACAAGGCAGCCAAAATTGAAGTACACATTTAAGTTAATTTGCACTTGCAGCGCAATGTAGAGACCTACTTGCTGTTGTCACTCTTGTGGCTGCCAGTTATGACTACAGATCTCACAGGAGACTTCTTAAATGAACTATTTCCATTGGAGAGCTAACAAAGAATATATCTCTGGGCTTGTCCACTAGTGAGCTAAGTGTCATGAAAGTGTTCCTGCAGTTTGAAGTTCATTTGGCCCTTTATTGCCTTTTTTTAAAATAGCACCTTGCAAATGCAGTAAAATGTCCTGGGCTGATCCTGAACTTTAAATGGCATTTGGAACAACCAGTGACCGTGGCCAATTCAGCTACATTTTTGTTGTGTTTTTGTTTTTTCATTCCAAATAACATTTAAGAGTTGGGTCTTGGTTTGAAGAGGAAGATGATCTTCAACTTTGTGTTATTAATTGTTCCACAGTTTTACAGTATATATGAAACTGCTAAGAAGCTCTTCTCCAGATGAGGAATGTAGGTTATCACTAATTATGTGACATGTAATCAAGCGTGACAGGCCTGCTTACCTCTAAGATGACAGCAGGCTTTACTTCCTTAAACAGAGTAAGGTGGGGGAACATTCAGGTGTTAAAAAGAGCCTAAAGCCTGTAAGAATTCTTTATTTCAGCATCCCTCTGCCTTGACTTATCTGTGCTAATTTCTATTGCAGGAGTAACTTAGTTTAAACAACTGGGGTGTGAAAAATGCCCATGCCTTCGGCTTCACACCTTATTTTTAACTCAAAAGTGTTTCCTCATTCTCTATCAATCATGACAATTGTTAATGCAAGAAAGTGAGAGCCTCTTAGCATCTCAGCACAGAGACAGATTTAATACTGAGAGCTTTGTTCTCCATGTTAAATGCCTACTGACTTTTTTGGCCCGGAGAAATATTGATTTTTCTCTCACTTTCTTCACAGCCCCTGCTTTCTTTCCTGGTCGCTGTGCTGAGATCTTTGCCAAAGGTCAAAGCATTGGGAAACTTGGAGTCCTACACCCTGATGTTATCACCAAGTTTGAGCTCACCATGCCATGCTCTGCCCTAGAGATCAGTATTGAACCCTTCGTGTGAAGATGGGACTTTCCTCCTCCTCCAGCTGGCCACTGGTGTGTGCAGCACCCTCTACTCCTTTGTCTTTCTCTGCAGGGGACATCTGCTTGTGCTTTTATATTCCAATAAACTAGAAAACCAGCCTGGCTCCCTGGGTAAATGTATTCCTTACAGCACGATCTGGTGAGCTTCTGCAGGGTATGAATGTAGCATCTCAGACTAGGCTGTGCCCTCAGTATTTTTAAAGGGCAAGGGGGGAAGAAAGAAGTTGGGTAAAAGCCCAGTGTTTTACTAGAGAAATGTAATGGCAGAGCACATGATTAGTTTTCAAAATCAGAAATGTTCCACAGACACAGCTTCATACTGTAACTGATTATGGCTGCATAACAGGAATCTCATTCTTTTCTTATTGCATGAAATAAGATAATTGATTAGAGCAAATGTTGAGTGAATGTGAGCAGAACTAAGGAGTTGAGCTTTTCTTCTATACGGTTGTCATGTGCTCATCAAGGGCTGGGGGAGGAAAATAAACTTGTTTCATGAAAACCAGTTATTTTGTAAGCACGATATGTGTAATATCTGCTTCCCTGCTCCAGACATAACTGTTGATCCTTTATCATTCCAAATTCAGAAAGGGGAGGGGGTGGAATTAATTTTTTTCATGGCTGATGTAAGCGTAGTGGTTTTTGAAGCTCCACACCAAATTGGGGAAATGCATTTAAGAGCACATGCCAGTGGTCTTTTGCATTAAGAGCTGAAAAATATCAAAGCCTTTGCCTGACTGAGGCTGGCATATTTGTCTGCAGAAGTTAGCCAGGTCCTGCTGCACTCACATAGCCCCACCAGTGGCTTTTTGAACCCCAGCTGCACAGCAGAGACCACACGGCTTTCAGACAGTTTTACTTTCCTTGCCGTTCTGCCCCTGACAATCCATGAAAATGTCTCGCGGGTCAGGCTTTTCCTCTTGCTGGCTTTCCAGCAGCAGTTGTGCTCCAGCCTGGTGTGTTGTGCCTCTGCTGTCTGGGAAGCTGAGAAGCTCCATCCAGTACAGCAATGCCCAGTACATCCCTCCTGGTGTGATGTCACTAGGTGGGTGGCCAGCTCAGCACACTGAAGCAGGCTCTTTACTGGCTTCCTAGTGAAGCTGGCCATCCCTCAGTTGCAATATTACAACCACTGCTGCTGGGACAGGGTCACAAGAGGGAGTGTTTTGCATTTGGCCGATAGGCTGTGGCTCATTTCTGTTGTGAGAGCAGGTAGTCACTGGTGCCAGGAGGGCACCCTCCAGAAGTGGATGTCTGGATGATGCTGGAAAAGAGTGTTGCAGTTACTGGGTTACCAAGAAAAGATGTGAGGGTAAAGTAAGCTCATGGTTTTATGAGCTACATGTCTATGCAGTTCCCTGTTGCTGGACCCACAATAGTTTTTCAATGGTAGCCCTGTTGGTAATCTTAACAGGTGGGAGGGCAACAGGCAGGGCTTTTTGGTGCAAGTGTTAATCCAGTATGAAAAATGCACTACAGTTACCCATCTGGAAACCCGATGGTTCCCCTCAGATGGAAGTGTAGATTTTAATTATCTCTGCATGACAGACGTGAAATGGGACTGGAGCTGTTGCCATAAATTGCACGACTGACTCCGGAGCCCACGGAGAGTGAGAAAACTGCAGCTCACATTTTAAAGTCTCCCAAGGGATCAGCCAGCGTGTCATTTGCAGGATCTATCTCTCCGTGATGCCTACACAACTGTAACCAAGCAAGCTCACAGTGTGGGAAGCAATCTGTAACGCAGATGGTAAATATTAAAACTCCCTGTTTATTAGTGTGTCATGCACGGGGATTAGGATGACAATAAGGCAGATTTGCATTTCAGCAGAGTACAGGCGTATTTGTGTGCCTCTGGGTGTCCCAATTCTCCTGTGAATTTACTGTCCTTGAATGTAAAGGCCAGATTAGGCTGGGACTTGAGGTCAGTGAGGCTTAAGCTGCAGCAGTATGTGCTGCGAGGCTTTTAGGGATCACTTCTTTCTTGTAACATTTCCCTGTGTGGCAGTATCTAAGTGCTCCACAAGCAGGGCATTAGCTCTGTCCCAGGGAAGCAGCACTACTTGCTAAAAGTAGGGGAAGAGAATGGAAAGAAAGGCTAAAAAGCCCCTTCGGAGCCACCCACCCCTCCCAGCCAGACGTGGTGCCAGCAGCTTGCAGAGGCTGCTGGAGCTCTGAAATTCAAGCTTTGCTGTAGTGCTGTGCTCAGGATTAGCTGTGAATCCTGATGAGTGGGGCACTTCATGTAAGTCTAGCATAGTTATTGCAGGGTGTTGTCTTTCATAGCCCCAAGCCACTTATCTGATATTTACAGCTTGTTCACAGCCGTATTCAATAATCAAAGTATCTAACGCAGCTTTGTGTTAGCAGGAGCCGCCGGGAGCGTTACAGTCTTGGTTGTACCTTTTGGTGTAGTGGTCTCTGGTAAAGGAACCATTGTCTGCTGACAGTTGAGACTTCTGAACAATTTTTTAGCATCTTTTGAACTTTGAGTATTTCTTGAAGGCTGAATTGGAAGTTGAATTTTTCACTCTGGGTCCCCAGTGACAACTTACTTCTGGCCTGCTCCTGCTGGCTGTGGCTACTGGGTCACTGCTCAGGATCTGAACACGAGCACAGACTGCTGGCGAGCTGGTGACAGCAAGGTCAAAGCCCATTTTAATGTGCTGGCTTCATTTCAGTTAGAGATCAGTCCTGACTTTGGGTTTGTCCTTGCTGTGCTTCAGTCCTGGCTCCCAGGGCTCTGTGTTTGTAGGTAGCTGTGGCTGCTGCCTGAGAACGTTCCTGTAAATTAAATGCTTGGCACTGTTTCTATCTCCAGGCTGCTGTCCTGCTTGCTTGCAATTTAAATCATTCTGTCTTTGGCAGGTGAATATGGAATAGGCCCAGCCAAAGCAGTGGGTGCTGCCAGGAGGCTGCAGCATGGGCCATGGCCTTGGGCACAGGACACCTCCAACCTCTGGCAACTGGGAAACCGAGCCAGGCGCCAGGGAGGGGAGTGGGGGGGGGTAGTGGGATGGCCATGGCTCAGCCTGGTGGCAGCAAGACAACCATGGCCATGGACTGAGCAGCGAGGGGTTCCTACACAGGCAGCAGGGAAGCAACGTGCTCTGCTGGGAGCTCATGGGCAGCAAACAAGGGTCACACTTAAACATGTTTCAGCATATGTGCAAGATCCACCTCGCTGCTGAACTGCACTTCCACCTTGCTCAGAGGTGTACAAGTATTTCCTAACTCTTACTTGCAGCAAACAATAGAAAGGTTAAAACTGAAACAGTGCTGAGGCAAAGCCCAGGCTCCCTAGCTGATGTTCCATATCTGAAGTTTTTCCTAGCCTGTCCGCATCAAAACCACTGTTTTACTCTGGAAACCAAGCGTGTATACTCGAGAGGATCCAGCTGATGCCTTTGTGCTACTGAGCACATAACATGACTAGCAAACCAGCCACAAAACCTTATTTTCTGCTGTCACACTGGAGATGCAGAGGCATCTGAACTACAGGGCTGGAGAGGTGGGAGCAGCTCCAAACACAGCAAAGACACAGATGGGTTTGCAGCGAGAACCTGGTGCTTCAGGTTAACGAAGGACAGAAAGGGTAGTGCTCTTACCTTGGTCAGAGGACTTGCCTCTTCAAGGCTGGCCCTGCAGGAATGGCTGTGGTCCTGGGAGTGCCCCGGGAGTGCAGCCTCAGCATAGAGCCTACCTGAAAGCCAGGCCTGTTCCTGGTGGCCCAGGAATGCTGCAGCAATCAGGGCTCACCTCAAGCAGCTCTTTGCATCTGGAGGGCCTGGGGATAGCATTTCCAGGCAGGATGGGATGCTGAGGGCAGGACAGGATGCTGAGGACAGGACACTACCTCACCTCGTTTCAAATACACACCTTCAGCAGCGAAATCTTGTTACAATGAACACAAAATATTTTGCAGATTATGGGATATCATGGTACAATTGCAGATACTAATTTTAAATAAAATTTGGTTTCAAATAAACTAGTCTATTAGAGGTAGATACTGCAAGTGGAGGAGACTCCAGGTGCCCAAGTATCCCCCATCACTAACACCACAGTATTTCCATCTCCAAAGGACACTAACAAGTAGTTGCAAGTAGATCACTAGAGGCTTTTTCATATGTTTAAAAAAGCAGGATGGTGCTGCTGAGCCCAGAGGAGCCCAAGCTCACAGCTGGACTGAGCAGGGGACAAAGAACCACAAGCAGGTCAACTTGGAAAGAGAGCTGGGTGGTTGCATTTGGGAAGATCTTTAAACTGCAACTCATTCCCCTTATATCAATCATTTACAAGTAGTAACAGACAATGCAAAATGAACAGAAAAACACCAAATTTTGCAAAATAGGTGTATTTTTAAATTTGAACCAAGTACATGTATTGCATGAATCACATGCAGGTGAATGCCATAAAAGATAAAAATACCTGTGCACATACTTCAGAAATCCAAGAATTTATCTATAATTTACAAAATTTTCATAGCACAAAATAGCTGTGATTCAGAACAGAAATTTTACACACAAAACTGCATGTCCCCTTGCCTGTCTTGGGACCAGTTGGCTTTAAATACTCAGCTTGCTGTCAAGTTTCTTCCCAATTTTGTCCCACCCAGCATGACATGGCACTTCCACAGAGCTCCAGCTCTGCCAGGCAGCTGTACATCATAAAGCACCTTTAAAATAATGGGTTTTAAAGGTGTTTTAAGGCCTGATGGCAGCACTTCTGTGGGGTGTGGGAGGGAGGGAGACAGAGGGTGAGCCCCCATGACTTTGGTGGCCTGAGTCCAGCACTCACCTGAGGTCAGGTGTGAG
>NW_009953929.1:1316262-1318931 GCF_000747805.2 Chaetura pelagica | reverse complement strand
TGCTGAAGAGCTCATTGAAGCTGCTTGTGTGCACATGTAATGTCCACAAAGATTCATTTAAAGCAGTTATCCACAGCCTGGGCAAATCTAAAAATGGTCAAAACTCCTACCTGCATCTCTTCTGGAGGCTGCCAACCTGCTTGTGAAATCAGGCAGCTTTCCTTGCCACGCCTCCCGCTCCTCCGACAAAACTCCCAGCTACCTTGTTGTAACTTGATTGTATTTATCCAAGCAGTCAAACTAAGGGTAAAGCACTTCCTTACATTCTACAGATTATTTTTTCTTCAAGCCAGGAATCAAGCATACATGGTTAAAAAGTTGGTGCTTTTATGCACATTCTGCCAGGAAAGGCACAGGGACCATGCATGCCTGAAGCTCTGCAATCAAAGCACGTTACATTTTTCCAGCCAAGCAGACCACATTCACCACTGGTTTTCTCAACAGCTTGTTGGTCCAGCAGCAAGTAGGGGTTTTTTTTAAATAGCAGCCTGAGTTGTAGCAACAGCCCTCCTATGAAGACTCCTCACTCCTATTCTACAAGTGTATACATGGTAATGCAAGATGCATGGAAGACCAACGATCATGAAAATAATGGCATCTTGTCATTGCCACACATTGTAGTCACCCAAGTCACCACTCAGCTCCTTCCACAAAGTGGTTTAAGGACACTACTTGTCACCAAGCCCCTGCACAATCAAAGGAAGGGCTTTGTCCCATCTTGTAGACAAGGAAGCTAGACTACAGTTGAACAGGTTGAACTCAAGTCTCAATACTGTGTTGACAACTCTGCTCAGCTGTATGTAAGCAAAGGATATTTTAGTGGAGGCTTTCTTATTCAAGATGAATTTGTTGTAAATCACTTAAAATGTTTTGTGTTGGATTTTTCTTTTTTCTGTTTTACTTTTGGGGGGGATTTTTTGGTGTTTTTTTTCTTTGTTTGGTGGGGTTTTTTTAGGTATTGCAGTGGGTAAAACCATACACACAGAACTAGCCAGGTCTGGCAGTGCTGTCAGAAGACCCAATGACAAGCAATAAGTACAACAATCATCAGATTCCTGTAGGGAAACACAGAGCCATACCCACGTGTGCCCATCTGATCTCTGCGGATGCTGGTTGCTGGAGAAACCTGCTGTCTTGGCCAGCAGGATGCTCCCACTGAAGCCCAACAGCAGGAAGGTGCCAGCCCTTGGAGACCCTCCACCTCCATCCAGCTCCCCATCATCTTCCCATCTTCAGCCAGTCTCCCTTTGCCCCAGGTCTCCAGGGGACAGCAGGGTGCAGAGCTCTGCACTCCCTCGGCTGGTTGCTTCTTCCCCCACCCCACCAGCCACTCACTCCCGAGTGCCCCAGAGATGAGCCTGTCCCAGGCCCCTTCTGCTGGCAAACCAGCCACCGCTGCTGCTCCAGTAGGGATTTGGCTTTGTACTCTGTGCTTGTCATCTTTGGCTGTCTGAGCCAGGGGTCTCTAATTACAGGACATGGTGGGTTCAATGATTTC
The DNA here is from genome assembly GCF_000747805.2 of Chaetura pelagica. NCBI lineage: Eukaryota > Metazoa > Chordata > Aves > Apodiformes > Apodidae > Chaetura > Chaetura pelagica. Next base: position 1,317,433 of record NW_009953929.1, on the reverse strand, counting down.
TAAGTTATTTGTGCACAGCAATTCCCACAACTCTTCCAAACTGGGTATTTTAGGCCAGTGCAGAAACACACACACTTTTTGGTCAAGTTACCAGGCCTGGGACAACTTACTGCATCTCTGAAACAGTGGGGACACACAGTGCTCTGTGAGGAAGGTGCTGCATTCACATCAGTCCCAGCAGCTCGTGCAGCAGTGGCACGAGCACAGTAGCACTGAAGCCAACTGAGGAGTACGTTATGAATTTATAGGGCACTTCAACTTCCAACCGTCTTTGGGCTTCCAGGTCTCCGGTGGGAAACTTGAACCAATACCCCAGCAGGCCAAGGGCCACACTCTTCATGAGCCAGCGAGTCAGCAGAATGATGAGGATCCCTACACAGAACCTGGCTAGCATGACCAGCATCACTTTACTAGTGATCAGGGAAAATCCAAGCTGAAAATGTGCACTGGTGTGGGCTGGTGCTGCACACTGGTTACTTAACCAACATCCCACAGTTGCTCCACCTCCCGCTCCTAAGATTATAGTGGTGTCTCCCCTGGTAGGCCTGTAATAGTCTAGTTTGGGGTAGTTGTAACACAAGACAAGAGGCACAACTAAGGACAGCAGTGGAGAGAAGGGACTGGTAAACAGCAAGTGATCTATTGTGTCCCACGCGGGATCCAAGAGCAGGAGCAGCAGGGCCGAGATCAGCGCTCCACCGATCACATCCTGCAGAGAGATCACATTGAAAGGCTTGGTGAGACCTGGAAGGCAAACCAGAAATTCTCAGATTATAAAATACCTATAACCACATCCGTGAGTGTGCAGCAGCAGAGGAAGGCCCTGAATCTATGTGAATATATCCATTGATTCGCACTTTCCTCGTAACAAGTGAATCTCACCTTTCCCTCACCTGCTTTCACGTCTCCAAAGGCACACGCACAGCTCCATCCCAGGGTTGGTATCACAGGAAGCTGCCTCCACACAGTGCTCCTCTCCCATGAGACAAAGTCATTTCATCACATGAGTAAGATTATGGCTTCCTTGCTTTGCATAGATGGAAAGATGGCCTTTTGTCAGAGAGCAGCACCCTGTGCAGGAAGGCAGGCTCCAGGGGGAAGGTGCAGAGCTGCGGGATGTGGTGTGTGTGCCAGGATCCCAGCCAGCAGCCAGAGGTAGGCACTGCCAGCA
>NW_009953929.1:1289939-1316181 GCF_000747805.2 Chaetura pelagica | reverse complement strand
AATGCTGCACAGAGACATTTCATGCCCAAGCATCTGAAATCAGGCTTGTAGTTAAGCGCCCGAGGCAGGCACATAGTTGAAACCTAATTTATTAACAGAGGCAAATCAGGTGTTTTGAGAAGTTGATTGTTGTCAACTGCAAGGCTGGGAAGGGAGACCAGAGGTAACCCCTGACAAAAGCTGTCTGTGTGAGAGCAGCCAGAGAAAAAGCAACATAATGAGCTTCCCCCATGCTGTCCTCCCAGCATCACTCAGGAGGCAGCAGAATTTGTATTCTGACCATGAAATGTCCCACAAAAACTAGAGTTAATCAGAGACAGCAACGTCCTTGTCTCAAGATTGTATCTTTTTCACCGAGTCATGACAGTTGACTATTACCATGTTTGGTCACAGTCTAAAATGAATTATTTATGAGAATTTCATTTATAGTTAGGCAAGAACAAGGGCACTTTTCCACAACAGAAATATTAAATGACTTTCTGGTAAATGCATTAGTCCGGTATGGCTGAACTTGAGCTGTTTACAACTTCCAGGCAATAGATTCACAGTGCATGTGGTTTTAAGCAACTCCCAGAGCCATTTCTATATTCCCACTACAAATTTCTCATTACATTTATTCCCTCCTCCATGATATCAGGATAGCCATGGAAATACTCAAAGTTGTTTCACAGATGTCTAATATGGAAAATGTCATCAGATGTCAATATTCCACCGTAATAATCCATCTTTTGATACCAGTTTTAGACTATGACTTCACACACCAAGACACAGATTGGCCCAACATAAATAACTGCATCAACACAGAAGAGCTGGAGGTTGCTCCCAGCACTGATGCTCAGAAATCCCTGTGTACCTCCATTTTCCACTCCATTACTTGTCCACCTCATATTATAAGAAAAAGTCCTGACATCTCAATACCTCCTCCTCCACGTGTGATTAGGGAATGAAACTGAAAAAGCTGTTCACATGCTCCAATTAAAGACATTTAACCAAACATTAACATTCCCCTAACAAAGGCTTTGCTCTGATTTACACTGCTCCAGCAGTTCCCAGCCAGGGCACAGACAATATCTATTTACAGACCTAATTAAGTTTTTCTGAGTTTTATTATTCTCCTATTCTGCTCCAGTAGAGTAAACCAGCTTCTGTAGTTCTCAGGCAGGACCCAGATAACCAGCTCCACTCCCAATCATTGCCTTGTGCCAGTGAGCTCCAAAGTGGGTGTGCAAGGCAGCCCTTTGGGCTCTGGGAAGAAAATACTTCTTGCAGCACCAATAAGTAAAATAAAACAAATACATATTTTAAGAGTAGTGCTTATCCTCTTGTTTTGTTTGGGAGTTTTTTGTATGTTTTATGATATATGTATTGTGTATATAATTAATAAGTAAACGTATAAATATTGGGAGTGCACGTTCAATTTTTTTTTTACTCTTAGAGGTGCACAATCAAAGAAGTTTGGAAACCAGTGGTTTATTCTGGTTTTCCCCCTGTCCACCAATATAGGGGCTTCTCATTTTGGAGGTTCCTTACCAGGAGCTGCTGGGGAATGGGAGCCATACCCAGCCATGGCTGTCGGTGCTGGGTCCCTTTGCCTCCCATGTGCACAGACAAAGGTTTGATTTTCTGAACACCCAGAAAAGGTGGGCAAGCTCAAGACCAACACTTTGGAAAGGCATTTAGCAGTGGCACAGAATTAATGGTTTGCACCACCCTTGCCTGTTAAACTAAAGAGCTGCTGGGAAGAGGTGGGGATGGCTCTGATTTCTGTGAGAAAAACGACTTTTCTGGAGGCTCCCTGCTGTGCACCCAGGGCAGGACCCGAGCTTCCCCGGGAGGTGGAGAGGCTGTCAGCACTCCCAGGAAGCACATTCTTGCCCATCTGCCTGTGTAAACAGATTAGTCTCTTGCCAAGCCCGCAATTACAAAGGAATTTTTAAATTAGGGCAGGCACGAATTTTACTCAAGGTGCAGCCCTACCGGCAAGGCTTAGAACCTTCTACTTCCCTGCTACTACTGAGATGCTCCAGCTCCCTCTGCACAGACAATTCCTCCACAGGCTCTATCCCTCCTTAAAATCCCTTGCCACCATGCAACCCAGCCCTGCTCCTGTTCTACACACCCCAGCCCCCCCCCACAGCCACCAGCATCTGCCCGGCTCACAGAATCATAGAATGGTTTGGGCTGAAAGGGACCTTAAAGATCATTTAGGTCCAACCCCCCTGCATGGGCAGGGACACATCCCACTAGACTAGGTTGCTCCAAGCCCCATCCAACCTGATCTTGCACACTTTCAGGGATGGGACATCCACAGCTTCCCTGGGCAACCTGTTCAAGTGTCTTCTCATCCTCACACTAAAGAATTTATTCTTGATCTCTAATCTAAATCTCCTCTCTTCCTGTTTAGAGCCATTCCCCCTATCTCCCAATGCTTTGCAAAAAGTCCCTTCCCCAGCTTTCCTGTAGCCTCTTCAAATGCTGGAAGGTGCTATTAGGCCTCCCCAGAACGTTCTCCATGCTGAACAACCCCAGCTCTCTCAGCCTGTCTCCCCAGCAGAGGTGTTCCAGCCCTCAGATCATCTATTTTAACTAGAGAGCTGCCATGTCCTTTTGCTGCCTAAAGAACAGCCCAGTGTCAGGTTTCTAACACTGCCAGCCCTGCAAGTTCATTTCCTGTGCTGCAGGTACATAAAGAAAAACAACTGACAACAAAAATCCCGTTGTACATGATTGGTGGGATGCAGGACCAGGGCACTTCAAAATCCTTTCCCAGTGTCACAGTCCATGGGCAGGGGAACTGCTGCTGCTGCCATTCTCATGGGCTTTTTTTCGAGCGGCGGGGAATGGGGAGCCATACCCAGCCATGGCTGTCGGTGCTGGGTCCCTTTGCCTCCCATGTGCACAGACAAAGGTTTGATTTTCTGAACACCCAGAAAAGGTGGGCAAGCTCAAGACCAACACTTTGGAAAGGCATTTAGCAGTGGCACAGAATTAATGGTTTGCACCACCCTTGCCTGTTAAACTAAAGAGCTGCTGGGAAGAGGTGGGGATGGCTCTGATTTCTGTGAGAAAAACGACTTTTCTGGAGGCTCCCTGCTGTGCACCCAGGGCAGGACCCGAGCTTCCCCGGGAGGTGGAGAGGCTGTCAGCACTCCCAGGAAGCACATTCTTGCCCATCTGCCTGTGTAAACAGATTAGTCTCTTGCCAAGCCCGCAATTACAAAGGAATTTTTAAATTAGGGCAGGCACGAATTTTACTCAAGGTGCAGCCCTACCGGCAAGGCTTAGAACCTTCTACTTCCCTGCTACTACTGAGATGCTCCAGCTCCCTCTGCACAGACAATTCCTCCACAGGCTCTATCCCTCCTTAAAATCTCTTGCCACCATGCAACCCAGCCCTGCTCCTGTTCTACACCCCCCAGCCCCCCCCCACAGCCACCAGCATCTGCCCGGCTCACAGAATCATAGAATGGTTTGGGCTGAAAGGGACCTTAAAGATCATTTAGGTCCAACCCCCCTGCATGGGCAGGGACACATCCCACTAGACTAGGTTGCTCCAAGCCCCATCCAACCTGATCTTGAACACTTTCAGGGATGGGACATCCACAGCTTCCCTGGGCAACCTGTTCAAGTGTCTTACCATCCTCACACTAAAGAATTTATTCCTGATCTCTAATCTAAATCTCCACTCTTCCTGTTTAGAGCCATTCCCCCTATCTCCCAATGCTTTGCAAAAAGTCCCTTCCCCAGCTTTCCTGTAGCCTCTTCAAATGCTGGAAGGTGCTATTAGGCCTCCCCAGAACCTCCTCCATGCTGAACAACCCCAGCTCTCTCAGCCTGTCTCCCCAGCAGAGGTGTTCCAGCCCTCAGATCATCTATTTTAACTAGAGAGCTGCCATGTCCTTTTGCTGCCTAAAGAACAGCCCAGTGTCAGGTTTCTAACACTGCCAGCCCTGCAAGTTCATTTCCTGTGCTGCAGGTACATAAAGAAAAACAACTGACAACAAAAATCCCGTTGTACATGATTGGTGGGATGCAGGACCAGGGCACTTCAAAATCCTTTCCCAGTGTCACAGTCCATGGGCAGGGGAACTGCTGCTGCTGCCATTCTCATGGGCTTTTTTTCTGTAAGGCCTTGGAGCAGGATTTGGTTTAGGATTGCAAAAGCATGCAGTCTGGCTTTCTGAAGGCAAGACCCTCCTATGCTCTTCCCACTGAAATTATGCCTGGAGATGCAAAGAATCACAACAGGCTCCCAGAACATCAAACCAGCATCCCAAACACACTGGCACTCAAGCATCATGTTTCCAACCAAAGAAAAAAGAGAAATATTTGCCTGTTCTGTCTTCCTTATGGTCACTTACTGCCTGAATTCACTTCACAAAAAGATGCTACTTACTCTCTGGAGCACCAGTCATGGCTCAGCAAGTGCCAAACACATCAGTTTCGTGCATTAAGAAATTCCTACTGCTGGCCTTGAAGGGTTAAAAGGCGACTACAAGCCTCCCCCTGCTCCAGGGGCTGCCCTCAGCTGATGACGTTTTTCCTAATACAATTGGTGATGGTCCTGCTTGCATCCTTCTGGGTTGCTGTGCACACACACGAGCACCATCACTCATCCCTTCCCACAGGAGATGACTCAGCTGTGCTCCAACAACAGTGAGACAGAAAAACTTGCTACTCTCACTGAGAGAGAGATAAAAAATTAGGCCAACTTTTTAAGATGAGGATTAAACAGATATTTAAAATATAACTGCCTGGAAAAAACACCTATCAACAACAAACCCCAGTCCCTAATGTCTCTAATTGCTTCTTGCTCCTTTAAATAAGCCCTAACATGTGACAGGTTCAGTGTGTCCAAATTTTAATTTTGCCCTTTCCTGGTAACTCCAGATTTCCTCTTTGGCAGCTTCTCAGACTCCAAAATTTCAGACCTAAAAGGAAGGACCCTGCCTTTCCCCTGCTTCTCCACAAGCCGGGATGTTCTTGTGTTACAGTGCTGTGAGTGGGTTGCTGTAATTAAATTACCTCTCAGCAGTGTGAGTGTGTGGCTTCCATCGCTTTCTCTGGGTGATGTTCTCCTGGCAACAGCCCAGGCAACAAGAATTCATTGCCTTTCCCCTGATCATAATATTCATTCTGATAGAGCTGTAATGATGCAGGCAGCTCTCACACCATGTCAGTGCATCTCCAGAAGGTCTTTAATTGTAACATCTCTCCTACTGACATGACTGTGTTTTTGAGGCCATTCCTGATCCAAAACCAGCACCAGCAACACTGAAATACAGACTGATTTTAGAGCTGACACTGAAGACGAGTTCTTACACCAGAGCTTCAGCTATAGCTGTAGCAAAGGACAGTGCAACCACCTTGCCACTCCTTCTCTACTTCCTCAAATGGGAAAAATTCAGTTACCTGCCTATTTTCTTTACTAAAATACTATGATCTCTTAATAAGTTAATACGTTATCCTGTTGGTATTAATTTTCTGTGAAGACCTCAGTTAAAAATCCATTAGACAGAGGCTGTTTTGGCTGGTTGCTTGGCTGAGCAGGTGCTGTGCCTCAGCCCAGCAGCAGCTCGAGTGCCCACACAACAGGTGAGCAGAGCTCAGGGTGGGAGCTGCCCCTTGAAGTGTGGCAAGTGGCTCTGAGCTGCACCTCTTCCCAAGAAGAATCTGCCACTGCAGGGGGAACACTGGAGCCACTATCAGTGGGTCAAACTGCACTGGAGATGGAGGGGTTGGATTTGGGCAGCTGTGGCCATCAGGCATTTCCCCAGCTCCTTTCCCACCAGGGGATGAAGACCCAAGCAAAGTACATTTGCCCTTTTGAAATGCAGCATTGCTCACAGTTAAACTAAGGAGCTTTTCTTAAAAATTTTAAAGCTCTTTTTTTATAATGTCAAACGCAAAAAAACCTTTTTCTTCTTTACCCTAAAATCCATCTAAATTTAGAGGACTCTTTCATTATGATGGGCCAGCAAGGGAAGTATGTGAAGAATTTTTACTGATTGACTTAAGGTCACTAGCCCAGAAAGGGTGTCTCCAGCCTTGATGATATTGTTTTGATCCACTAGGCCTGGAAGGGAAGGCCAAGCTATATTTTATAGATAACCTTAATCTCATAAGGGCTCCCTTTCTTATATTTATCAAGCCTCCTTATTACAACAAGCATAATTATTCCTTAGTAAAGAAATGCAACAAACAATGCAAATCAAATTCCTGTGAGGAAGTAGATAAAGGTTTTTATCCATACTCGGGCAGCTGGATATAACAAATCAATAATGTTTCTTCTCATCAGCTAATCAAAGTTACACTGAAATATCTTCTTGTAGCAGGGCTGACATCTCTAAACAACTGTGCCCAACAAGTCTGTGATAGAAAGTCACTGATATTTTACTAGTATTTTCAGATTTGTGCATCTCAATTCCTACCAGCTGAATGTGAGAAGCCTGTCATAGCATGCTTTTTTAAGTGCCATGTCCCTGTATGGTAACATGGGACTTGCTGTCCCCCAGTCTCCCCCAGCAGCCCACTTGCCACACTGTACTCTGCTCTCTGGCACGACTTGCCAACCTGCTGTTCCTTCCCTGGCACTCCCAGGCTGAACCAGCCTGGAATATTTCTTGCTGACAACAGTGATACTATTGCACAAAAGGCTTAGCTAAGGTGCAGCATCAGTTGCCCAAGTGCATTCCTCACAATTAAAATTTCAAAATAGAGAGAGAGCTCCAGCTGAGCTGCTGCACCCACCTCACCCCGCGCCCAGCCACGCGCGCCGCACTTCCCTGTGTGATAAATAATCCCCCTGCAGACTCAAATAACAATAGCCAGAGGGTTTCCTCACAGCTGCCTTTGAACATAGAGCCTGAAATGTAGTGCCGTGACTCCTGTATTCCTGCAGTGGCCTGACCAAGGCAGGAGGTGCAAGGCTAGAGGAGTGGGAGCTGGGCAGGGCTCAGGGCGTCCTTACCAGCACCGTGTGCATCCCCGTGTAGAGCCTGCTGAGACACACCAGTGTGGAGAACACAAACGCTGCTGCCAGGCCTAGTTCAAATGGATACTGTGAAAAGGGGAGGGGAAAAAAATAATTAAAACCACACGTGACACCATTATCCACTTTAACATCAGTGTATACCTGAAATAAGACACCCAAGCACCTGGACATGAGGATCTCGCCTCGGGAGGTGCCTCCTGAGCTGCACTTTCCCAAAGAGATTTAATGTGACCCAAAATGAGACCTCACATCAGCTAATGTGCAACCCTGCCAGAAAGTCATTGCAATATCTGTGGTGGCAGCTTCTGTGAAGGTCTAGACATGGCATGGGGAAGCCTGGGAAATAAAAGGCATTTGCAACGTTTTTCCTCACAACATCCACCAGAAAAATCTGTGTCAGTGCTAAAGACTTTAAGGAAAAAAAGGCACAGGATGTTGTACAAGTGATGCCTGAGGCTGAAATGCAGCCTCAGATCACCCGAGGAGGTTGCTTCAGCTGCAGAGCTGGACCAGAACAATGATCCATAGACCTGGAGCAGTGGGCAAGCAGGGGAAATCCATGTCTGGGCTGAAACCACAGTCCAGCTGGTAAAGCAGCCAGGACCACTCTTCCCTGTGACCCTTCAGGTTTAATCATCCTCTTACAAAGCTGGTTTTGCTTAACTCTCTCTCCGAGTTGCCTATGAAAGTAGAAAGAAGTTGAAATAAATCAACATTTAAAAAGGAAAGAAACCCTCACACATGGTAAAAATAAGCTTTAAAGAAGAAGATTTAATAAAGAATAAAGAATATTAGCCTTTAATCCCCTTATTCAAATCCTGAAACCCAGTGGGCTGGTGGGCTCCTTTTCTGAAACAAAAACAAAAAAACACCAAAAAAAGAACAACAACAACAAAAACCACAACAGAACACCAACCCAAAATATAAATAAATGAAATTAATTCACCCAATTCGACACAAAGTCTCCATCTACTGCCAAGAGGCTGACGACAGACCAGGGTGGCCGTAGGTCAATGCAAAAATGCTGTTGTGCAAATTTTAGGCATAACAACTGGTTCCTGACCCCTTCCCTGTGGTGTCCTCAAGCCCCTGAAGCAGAGAGCTCAGACTTGACTGCAGATGTCACTCCCAGTTTATAAACCACTATTTTTTCTCACTTCTCTAAGCCCTTGGAAGATTTATATCCACTTTATTCCCCCCCTCAGCAGGCAGGCTGGGAGCTGGTCCAGGCTGGTAATTGATGACTAGGGCAGCTTTAGAAGATAGCAGCATCATGTACTGGCAGATTTCTCCTTAATAGAGGCAATTGAATCATTTAATTATTTTACAGCAGCCTTATTGTTTCATGGCAGCTTCCAAAAAGTACAAGACAGTCCAGGAAGAGCTGCAGGTCCCACTTATTGGTAGAGGAGGGGGATAAAGTGCTGCTGACCAGGTCTTTTTGGCAGATCTGACACATGGGACAGATCTGCCTTCCAGGGCTGAACAAACATCCCATCTTACAGCTTCTCCTCCCTCTCCCCATTCCACTACCAAGCTGCTCTGACGAGTTGCCACGCAATTCCCATGGAGCAGGAGGCTGGCAGTGCAGCTTTGGGCACCACAGACCTGCTTGTGGCACGGTGGGCAGAAGCAAAGCCCACTGCTTCACTGCTGGGACCAAGTGAGTCAGGAAGTTAAATTAATTCAAAGATGTCTGAGTTGCAGCCCCAGGACACCACACACTTCATCAAAGCAGTGGCTTTTGTCCCTGAACACAGGCTGCCACTATGGGGAGGACACTCAGGGACACTGCCACAGTGAGAGCCCCTGGCTGTACCACAAGCCCTCTTGGTTACCCGGGTTTATCTTTGAAGTATATGTGAGAGGGCTGCGAAACACTCTTAAACACTTTGCAGCCAGGAAGTTGTTAGTGCTAAAGTACAGGAAGCACGTGTTTGGATTCATAAAATGAAACAATCAGTGTGAAGAAGTGAGTTTCCAGGAAACACACCTTTTAGGAACGGAAAAAAAAAAAAAAAGGCTTGGGGAAAATTATATAAGATAACATATATAAAAATATAAGGCAACAAAATACAAGATCTCCCCTAGCAGCCTGCAGCTCCAGTGCAATGAAACTTCTGGTCCTTCCCTGACAAATAGGCTCTCCAATCGTGTTGTGGGCTGTTAGTCTAACACAGGTTAGAGCCAGGGGATTTCCGAGGATGCTTTTCCTGCCTCATACAAAAACCAGGAGATGCGGATTCCTGCAGCGCACAGGACGCCTCCCGCAGCGCCTCCCTGGCTCCCTCCTCCCTCACCCTCAGCCCTCCACACCATCAGGGCAGCACAGCCTGCCCACGGCTCTGGGCAGGGATCATGCTAAAGAGAGGAGATTTCTGCTAAACTTCTTCTTGTGTTACCCATCAGCCACAGGTTACAACGGGAAAATACACATCTGTGAAAAGAAACACAGAGCTCCTCTGGAACTGGCAACAGCTTTGGATTTGCTAGTTTTCTGCAGCTTGCTAGGAGCAGACACAAGCTTTTCTTTGTTTTCTTTTGTGTGTTTACCCCCTACCTGGTACTGGCTCACGGTGCTGCTGAAGAAGGAGAAGGAGATGGCGGTGGCTGCCATGGCGTGGGTGGAGGGCATCCCGTACTCTGCCACTGTCCTCATCTCCAGCTTGACGACAGGTGGTGAGAGGGGCCGAGGCCACTTCAGGATGTCCTTGGAGACCTGGCCTATGTACATCACAATCTGGGGAGAAGAAAGGCCACGGGGCTCTCGGTCAGCCTGGGCAAACCCCACTCGGCCCACCCAACAACCATCTCCATTTCTGTGCTTCTTCCTGTGGGATCCATCACCCCAAAGCACAAAATGTATCCCCTGAATTATTAAAGGGGTTTCCATTATCCCAGTCTGTGAAGGAAACAGTGGTTTTATTGCACCATCTTGTAACCTGACCAGAAGTGGGACCAAAAGGAGGGTCCATTGATGAGAAGCAGCAATACAGGATGGCATGTGATGGCCAGCTGGCTCCCACTCCACCTGAGAGAAGTTTAGGTTTCCTCCCTATCCCTTGCAATCCCTCTCCTGCAAAGCAAAGAGGTGTAAGAGAAATTTTTCTGCCAGCACCTTTCCAATCCCCACCTTGCCCAGCCATGTCCCCCCAGCCTCAGGAGCAGCTCTGGGAAGGCAGCACCAGCTCTCCTGTCCCCAGCAGCTCCCACCCCACCGGGTGCTGCAGGGGCTCCGTTGGGACACCCCATGCCACAGTGATCAGATCGTGACCCTAGTATCCCTGAGAAGGCAGCAGAGGGAAAACCAGATGAGCAACATGAAGTACCAGTTCTCCTGCATGTTTTGCAAACAACAAAGGGCTTTTGTGCCCTGCTTGGGACACCAGAGGTTTAAGGAAGGGCTCCACTGATGACCCACCTGAGCACTGCAGTGCAGTGATTCCTGGGGGGAAATGTTGTACTGCTGGGCACTGCAAGGAGTAGCAAGGCAAGGCAGAGGCAGGAGGCAAAGCTGGACAGCATCCCCAAGAGGTACAGCCTGTCCAGCAGTGCTCAGGACACACAACGTGCTGACAAACTCAGCACCCCCTTCCCAAAGGCAACAGACTCCCAGAATCCACAGTAAGAAGGACGTGAACAAAAGCCACCCAGGTCATCCTGGGAATATTTGCTTCCTATTGTCGCCATCCTTCCTTTGGACAGTGCAGCCAGACATATGCAAAGCAAGCTGCACAAACCAAACCAACCCTTTTTTTTTTCTTTTTAAACACGAGAATCAGGGTAAGTGACACCTGCCACAGCAGCTCGGTTGCCGTGCGAGACACGCCTGGGTGTTCTGCTCCTCACGCTTCCACTGGCAAAGGAGGGGGCTTAAAATAACCTCCTTCCTGTGCTGGTGTGAGCCATATGCCCACATGCCAGAACAGCAACAGGCTCATCTGCTGCCACAGTTGTCACCAGCCACATTACAACCCTCTCTCTCCCACCAGCCATTTCAAAAAAGTTTTCACATTAAAAGAAAGATGTCAGACTTCAGGATTCACAACAACCAGAACCAGGAAAAACCCCAAACATCCTGTTCCTTCATTCCCCCCTCTAGAGCAAAGGGCATAATGTGGGGAGTGCTGGGCTTACAGCCAGCACCAGAGCCTGGAAAAGTGACTGCTGGTGCCTCTGCACCCCTTATCCCTCACCACATGAATTACATCCCTGCCTTGTCAGCATGCCTGGCTGCTCCTACAGCACCCGATACAGGGGCCATAGGGCAGCCAGCAAGGACCCTGCCTGCACTGTTCACAGCAAACAAGGGGCTTAAAGAAACCACTGCAAGGGTTTATGTGGTTGGTGCCACCAATGGATGCAGCCATTGTCTTTGGAAGTTAATTAAATCTCAGGGTTGAAAGCCAAATTACTCTCTCCAACAGAACGTAAAACATTGGGGCTACCATTTGTGATACCATTTGAGAGGCAAGGTAGGATGAGCCAGTTTATCATCAGTCTTGTGTAATAATGACTTCCACTTGTAGAATTATTATAAGCACGAGTATGTAAGAGCATTCCAGAAAGGGAAATGAGTCATCCTTGAAATGAAGGCTGTGCTACAACTCCTCTAATGGTGAAAAACAGGCTGAATGCTGGAGATGCTACGGATAAGCAAAAATACCAGGCATTCTCACAACACCTTCCCTCCAGATTAAATTCTGACCCTTACATTTTTTTAAAACCACATATTGTATAGACACATACAGTAATGAGAGGTGAGACAACCTCCATAAAATACCCAGAGTCATCCAGAATAAACTCAGACTAAGCACTACCCTCTAAAGCACCAACTTTGCCTTCAGGTTGTCTGGGTTCTGTGCACAACATCCTGGATTATTTGGCAGAAGAGGCAGTTGTGGCTACAGCACTATAGTTCATTGCAGGATATATCTGAATTGCACTCTACTGTGGCTCTCATCTTCTGAATGGTAGGTGTTTGCCTTGGTTAAGTGGAATATTCTCTCTCGAACCACATTTCATTATTTCCTGACCTTATTTCTGTGCTATTGTGGATTTGCTCTCTAACAGTCCTGGGAAAGAAAGCAGGCAGGCTGAAAGTCTGGCCTGTTATCAGCTTTTTTCAACCTAGCAGATGAGAAAACATCTGTAATAAATGTTGCAAACCACAAGCACAGGGAAGAAGGAGACGGGAGATGGAGACCTATTGAATCACCTATTGTGCAATGCCAGGAATCTGTGATGGCCCTGGAATAAATTTAGCATGGGCAGAAATTACCCTAAATCCAGACTATTAAGTAACTGGGGACTGCTCAGGTCCTCAGGACTGGGTAATTCTGCTGGGATTTCCAGCCACTCTAGGAAAGCCAAACAGCAAGTCCATGGTGGCTTTGGCCAGACAAGCAGGGGAAGGTGGGCTAAGGCTTGACCCAGGATCATGTCACCTTGTAGCAGCTGATCAGCAGCAAGGGCTGGGAAGATTCAGGGAGGAAGGGGCTAGGCTTAAGCCATACTCACCTCAGACTTAAATCAAACCCATTCCAAAAGTCTTTATGTGCTCCTGGACTTCCCCACCCAATGTATCTCCAGGCCCAAAGATGCACATGGGAGAGAAGAGGAAACAGGTCTTTCAACAGGGAGTGAGCAGCCACCATTTGCTAGCTCAGAGATATGGTACAGAGGAGAAAACTTAAAGCAAATAATTTCTCCATGCTTCATTGTTCTGTTTGTTTCTTTCCTACATTGCTGACATTTTTTGCCTACCTAGAGTGCTATATTGCAGCTCTCAGTGCTACTCTTCTGTGTTTGTTCCTGGCACAGGCTCTCCTCCCCTCCGTCTGACTGATGCAAATCAAGGGAACTTCCTGCAGTTTTGGTAGAAAAAGGTTTGCAGGTATCTTCAAAAACAATACTTTTAATTTGCATTTGAATAAGTACCTCTGTCTCCACACAGGGGATTTGTCTGAACCTGCTCCATCACTGAAGCAACAAGGTGAAAGTGGTGATGGATTGTGTAGGACACAATTTGCTGGAGAAGATAACTACACAGAAACAAATCGGGATTTAGCTGAGATTTCACAACAGCTGGTGGGACTGGCTTGGCTAATTCCCTTTAGCCTGAAAGATGAAGGCAGCAGCTGTAACTACCACATACCTTAAACTGTTCAAACTTTCCAAAATGAAAACATTTCACACCTGAGTTACAAAGATGTGTTGGCAAATTAGGGGTGCTGCTCAGGCTGGCAGGGAGGGAAGAGAGCTGGAGTTCAATGATAGGAAGGGGAAAAGCCCCACAAGCAAGGGCCAAACCTCAGCAGAAGTGAAGTGATGCTCTTGGGCATCAGACAGGTCTGTACAGGGATCCCTCATCCCAAGACCCCCACCACACTTTCCAGCACACACGCACAGGACTGCCCTGTCAGGGGAGCCCATGGGCTCTGTCCTGACCCTGCAGTGCAGGTTCTACAGGCTACAGATGTAATAAATGTCATCATGCAAATCCTTACTAAAGAAACAATGGAAGGTGGACCATGGCACAGGAGTAGAAGAGTGGTGGAAGGGTCACTAGCAACAACCATGGCCCTGCATAACACAGGGAAATGCAGCTTTGCCTTCTGGACTGAGGTGTGCACAAGGAGAAGTGGCACAGGTATCTCTGATGCAGTGAGCACCCTCAGGAAGCTATGCCAGCTCCCTAATATCTGCAGTGTCACTTGACACTGACATGGCAGCACCAGCTGGAGATGTGGGAAATTATATGCAACTCCCTAGATGCTTCTTCCAAAGCCACACAGGCATGGCCTGTGGCTGCAGGGATGTCCCCACCACTCCTCCCTGCAATGTGGTGCTTGGCAGAGCAGCAGCAGGGAACCCAGGACATGCTGAGCTTCTGCAGAGCTGCCATGACCCCTGCTGCTGCTCGGCCAAACCACCTGGGTGCTGCATTTCTGTGGCTGAGCCCTGGAGCTGCACTGGCAGGCAGGGGAGAGCCCAGGGCTGGGTGAGGCAGGCTCGGCCTCCCAGGGCTGCTCCCGTGCTGTGCTGCAAGGGAACATCACCCACATCTAGTTCTGCTCCACAGTGAAGCAGTAAGAAGCCTGGCTCACTAAGCCATGCTGGAAATCTAGGGTACAGCTCTCCTGATCTGGTCAGACTTGAACCAGCCTCTGCTGCCCTGCACTGCCCAGTGCTGGGGGAAGGTCAGGCTGGGGGGGCTGCCCCCCAGGCTGCAGGGGATGCCCCCCCCAGGCTGCAGGGGATGCCCCCTGGGGTCCTGCATTTATAACCACACAGGCTGGACATGGGGGCTGAGCCAGCAACCCTGGTACAGAAGCACATTTTTCTAGCCCCAAGGACATATTTACTTAAATCAGCCTGCTCTTCTCTCATGCACATCTGTGCTCTCCCCGTGCTGTGAGGATTTCTCTGAAGCCTTCAGAAATAAATCCTTACATCAAAAGCAAAAGGCACTGAAAAAAAATACGTACTTGGGTAGAGACTTCTTACTTGTTCCTATCTCAAAGCATTTTTCTGTACTGCTGTAAGGAACTTCAAAACAAGACCTTCCTCATTCTAGTGCCTACGACTACTGCTGGGGTGGCCAGTGATGCAGGAGGGCAATAGCAATCTTTTACAGCTGAGGCATCTGGGGAAAGAAAGGCAAAGCTCTGTGGCCAACATGGGTCAACAGCATCACATTTCCATAGGCAATTAGCAGTTGCTATAGCAGCAGAACAGCCTGTTTCCTCTGACTTTGCTCTGAGTCATACACATGGTCCATCTCCAAAAATACATCCTCACCTGGGGCTTTGTACTGGGGTAAACAAGATGAACCTGTTTTAGTGATCTTGCTTTAGAGACCAATGACAAATCATACTTGAGGCATTGGCATCCACATCAGTCCAATGCATTTGTCCCAGCATCTGCAGGAGCTCCCTCTGGGGTGAGGGGCTGTTTCCCTCACTGAGCATCAGAGCCCCAGAAAGAGATTTAGCTCCTTGACATTCATGGAACTCTGGTGTTGCTTCAATAATTAAAGCAGTGGTTTTACTCACCTGTGGGTGTTGCCTGATGTTTCTCATGATTTTCATCTCACTACACCTGCAGTCACTGTAGGCAGCACTTCTGCTACAGGAATGAGAGTGGCAACTAGCTGTGCCACCACGGGGCAGACAGGTATGAAGGCACATAGACCAACACAGCTGAGCCAGCTCTGTGTGCAGAGACACAGGGCCAGTGCCACATTTCCCCTGTGGAATGTTTCTATAGCAGGTTTCAGGGAAGTGGAGCAGTGCTGTGGGTGCACTGTGTGCAGCACCTCCTCAGCATCCCTCCTCTGCCTCAGCCTCTGCACAGGGATGGACACACAACCGTCCCACGGGCACAAGGAGGTCAGGAGGAGCAATCCTTTTTGTGCTGTCATATTTCAGTTAACAAAGGTGAACCAGAACATACTTATTTTCAACTTCTGATTTTGCAGCTCTCCTATCTGTGCTATTGATCTAGTACAGGGACAGGGTGAAACTCTGGAGAAGACACAGGCTCAAATAACATTGGCAGCTTCTTCCTTGAGAATCGCACTGTCGCAGCCTGACATAGAATCTGCTGGTGTGGCTCCAAAATAGAAACTCTATAGCCTGGCTCTAGAAACCCCAGATGCAATAGGATGTCCTCTTCCCAGAAAGGAAATTTACAGTTTAAAAGTAACATTGTTTTTGTTTTTATCAGAACCACTGTGTGTTGATAGGAGTGACAAAGCTCATTGGGAACACTAAAAAGAGGGGAAAAAAATAAGGATGCACTATTAATAAACTGGCATTTGCAGGAGATTAGTCAAGCAGAAGCAAAAACTGCATTTGTGGTTGTCAAGGCAGGCGTTACTTTGATTCACCACACAGAAATGAAGCCAAGCACCCAGGCTGCACTGCTCACAGCTTCCCTTCTCAGCATCTCCTCAGGAAGGCTTCAGCAAGGAGATGAACACGGCAGCAGGTAACAGCAGTGCCTGGGCCCTGCAGCACCACATGTGTCACAGGGACAGCAGAGCTGAGCGAGTATGTTCTCATGGAGCTACTCCTCCTACTCCAAAGTTAATGCCAAGAACTAAGGTTTGGAGCCAGAGAAAAACACTACGAAAGCCCCAGAGCAGGACCTATGGCCTTTTGCCCCAGCAGCAGGTGGAGGAATCCCTAAGCCACCCTCCAATCCCACTCTGCTATCCCATCCCATCCCTAAGCCACCCAGCTGCTCCCTCTGGGCAGAGATGCCAACAGCAACCATGAGGCTGGGCAGCACACAAGCCTTACAGGAGAAGGTGGCTGGCCAGGAGAGCTGGAGGATCTGCCATCTCCAGCATGGTTATTGCTTTCCAGAAAACACATCCACCTTGTGTTAGCTGTGCAGGAACTTTACATGGTATGTGCCAAGGATTTGGTCAGGTGCAACAGTACATTCAAGGTTGCATTCAGCTGGTGGGATGTTCAGACCCTCATTTGAGTTGTCCTGGCCATGATGAGAGCAGCACAGCTCAAGGCAGGGCTCCAGCACAGCACAAGCAGGGCCATGCTGGGCAGTGAGAGCAGTGCAGCAAGGGGCAGGAGCAGGGAAGGGAGAGCACAGACAGCTTATCAATACAGTAAATAATAAACAAAGGAATTTAGGATGACTTTACCTCTCTCTTCAGAAAAACAGGACCAGCACAAGACCAAAGAGAGCCCAGTGCCTCCAGAAGTACACCTGGCCAATGTCCTAGGACACTCACTTTGTCTTCAAATAAGCTTTCAGACAAAAACTGTAAGGCAGCTGACTCTCTTGTGACGGGTTTAAACCAGAGAAATTTGGGCCCATAGTCTCCTGGTAGCAGGAAAAACTCCTGCCACGTTGATTTGTTTTATCATTTAACACCTAAAACTGAGAAACTGTTACACCTTGCATTTCTAGTCAAACAAAGTTCTCTGATTTAACCTTCACCTTATTCTCAGCTAGATGACTGAAACTTAGCAATGAGATACACACACCAGAAACACCAAATGCACCTTAATTCAGCATCTCGATTATAAAAACTTCACTGTCACTTTTGATTCAAGGGTAGAGCACAGCTACCAGCACAGACAAAATTCTTTCTCAATAAAGGCTTTATCTTGCATGTGGCAGTTTCTTTTATGGACCATTTATTTTTGTATTCTGACATTTTGTAGTTACTTACATGCCTGAATACAATCTTACTTGTTCTCATGCAGTGCAATATATGGAGCTTTAAAGAGCTTGACTTCCCAGTGACTGTTTATCAGCCGTTTGAGACTGTTTTGCTGAAATGTTGCAAAAGTAGAAAAACGTTTTGGTGAAATGTTGCAAAAGCAGAAAAACAAACAGCAAAGAATCACTAAAACCAGAGTTTGCTGCAAAGTGAGTTGCCAAAGCAGCATCCAGGGTTTCAAACACACCACAGTAATGT
The DNA here is from genome assembly GCF_000747805.2 of Chaetura pelagica. Lineage (NCBI taxonomy): Eukaryota > Metazoa > Chordata > Aves > Apodiformes > Apodidae > Chaetura > Chaetura pelagica. The sequence goes on along the minus strand of NW_009953929.1, from coordinate 1,298,731 downwards.
CACCAACAGCAGGTAAATTCTGGCTAGTAATTAAATCTCTAGTTCCTCTGAGAGCCAGAGTTCAGAGCTCATCATTCCTAAGTAACTACCTGCTACAGCCTTTGGAAAACTGTTCCTCTGAAAAGATGAGAAGATAAATTGCCATGGGTTCAGACCCAGGACCTTCTCAGACTTGCTGAGATGTGTGTCCCCAGCACTGCTTGAGCAGCCTGGAGGGGCAGCACCAGCCTCCCAAGCCCTCCTTCCTTCAGAACTGTGGCTTCCCAAGCTTGCCACTCTTGCACACTGGCAGCTTCCACACCTGCCCCAACAAAGTCCACACTGGCCAACTCCTATTTCTCCTGTACAAATTAAAAAATTTTATAGGCTTAAAAGACGTGTGGGTACATTTTATATCCATGCACCTTGAAAAAATAACAAAAACAAAAAATGTCCAAGCATCCTGAACAGGAAGCAGAAACTAACTTTTTTTTTTCCCTTCAGGTCTCTACCTTACCACTGGAATTCCACAACAAAATAAAGCTTTCAACCCTGAAGAGGTAGCAGAGATTTAAAAAAACAAACAAACTGAGCTTTCACCACTTGAGCCAAGATGTGCAGCAAATTCAAAGGACATTTGGGAGCTGGTTTGTGTGCAGCTAGTTTGAATCTCTGTACTTCCTGGTTAAAGTAGCAGGAGTAACAGACATCAAAGCCTCGTCTGTGCAGATTCAAGAGCATTTACTTTAAAGAGCTGAAGAAGGGAAGCAAAGACACCATGGTACCTTCAGCACTGACCCAGCATCTTGCTCAGAGGTCCCAGGCAGTCATTTCCCTCACCTCTCCATAAGGGGGGGGGGTGGAGTCTGTGTACACACTGTGAGTGCCCAGAGGAAAGGTGCTGTGGAAGCACAACGTGCTACCTTGAGCTCCCAAACCACCTGGATGTGGCCACAGCCAGTGCTCCTCAGAGCTGTCCAGCTGCACAGAAAACCACAAACAGTTTTGTGGACCCAGCACTGGAGAAGACATCCCAGGGCACCCAGTCCATTCCTCTGCTGCTGCTGAAATAAACTCTTCATAATTTTTTTACTGCCCTTTGCCCTTCCAGAGATGTTTCACAACCTTTGTCTCCAACTTGACTTACTGGGACTGCCTTATGCATGTATATTCTTGTGACTGTGCTTTTTTAGGAAGCTTCTTCCTTGCCCTTGTGTTTACAGCCAACACCATTCTCTCTCCAACTTCATTTTGTTACAGACTTATCTTTCAGTCTCTGCTCAGAAAATAGACCATTTCCTAATCATTCCTGGCCCTGCTCCAGTTCAGCTTTATCTTTCTCAAACGTGGCTGACTGGCTCTGCATAAACTGCTGCTGAGAAGATGGCAGGAAGCCCTTATAAACAGCATTAACACGGCTTCCATTTTTAAGGGAAAAATCTGCCCTGATTCATCCTGGAACACCGACATTGCCGTTCCCAACTTGCAGCAGAAACCCATGGCTTCAAGTCCCTGATAGCACAGGAAGCTCTCTGCTCAGTATCACTTCAGATTCTCTGCCACCCAAAGGTAAGGTCAGTTGTCCCATGGTGCCCTAACCCCTTTGGCACTCCAAGCCCTGTCACCCTGTTTTACCAACACATGTCCTCAGTGTACCCACAGGCTCTGCACTGGGCTCACAGCAAGGTCATTGCTGCTCTTCCATCCCTCTCCCTGCTGAAGAGCTTCACTAACAACTTCTCCTTATCCCCACAACAGCATCACAAGGAAACTGCCACTGCCTTCTCCTTAGGGCTCTCCCTTCAACACCAGTTCCTGCCCCAGCTGGGCAGGAGCCTTCTGCAAACTGTGCCTGGTGCTGTGCATGTCTCTTCCTGCTCTTCCCAGCCTTCTGCTGGCAGCTGTTGTCAGAAACTCCCAGACTACTTGGATTTTCACTTGTATCTCCCATGGCCAAGACCCATGCGGAAGCAGCAGCGTGTGGCAGTCCCTGTGTGGCAGGCACTGCTGCACCAGCCGCACTCCCATCAGCACCAAAAACCTTCTGGTAAGTTCAAAGCCCAGCTTTGTCCCCTGGCACACCTGGGCACCCAGGCAGCTAAGCCCATTCCACTGTTCCAGAAGTGACCGAGGTGTCTCAGCCCCTCAGGGGCTGGTGCCCTAAGTCACACGCAGCCTGCACAGGCATTTTTAGCTGTTTCAAATTTACATCTTTAAAATGTATTTAAAACTAGAGATTGTCACAAGTCTGAGTATTTCAAACAGCCTCTCCACATAAAATGCAGCTTCACAGCTCACTCAGTAACTGGAAAACTAATGCTAATAATCACAGCATCACATGCCTGAAAACTCTAATTAAAACAGCCTAGATCTGGCCAGTGCTCAGGTGGACCCTGCACAAAGTAAAGCCAGGCAAGCCTGCAGAAGGGCATGCAAGAAGCTCTGAGGAGTCATTTTTGAGCAATATACAAAGCCAGAAGGCAGTGACTACCAATCATCATCTGCTGTGGCACGTTTCCAGAAACAGTAGGTGTACTACTGGCCAAACCCCAGCTCTAATTATACAGTATCCACCTACTTCTGAATTTAATCTGCAAGTTATTTTTCATGTTCTCTTTACGAAATGAGTGGATGAGGGTTACTGGCACAGAACAACTGATGCCTTCTGTCTGAGACCAGGTGCATTTGAGGGGTATGACCCAATTCAAATTTGTTTCATTATTTCTCATCATATTATTTGGACAAAAGACAGAATATTATTAACTAGAATATATTAAGTCAAGGAGAAGCTCCACTGTCAAGAAACAAAGCTGGATATCACATCCAAGTTTTTATTAAGCTTAAATTTCTGAAATCGATGTAGATTGACAGCTAAACCTCCAGGGTCTGTCATCTGCCAGAGATGCTTCCTGCCTCCCTTCTTTGTTCTAAAAGGGACTTATTTGGGCAGCAATGATCTGATCGATACCAAGACGAGCAATGGCAGCAACAAAACAACCCAGAGTAAAGTGCCTGGTTATCTACTGGTTTTCAGTAGGAAATACATTGTTCTGTGAAGGCTGAAGTGATGCTGAAGCCTGTTAATTTGAGAATGCTACAGTGTTAAGAAAAATCAATGTTTCTAAGTCTTAGCCTTCATCAGAGAATAATTATGATTTCCCCCCTCAAGTGACTGCAGAAGGACCCTGTTTATTTCAACTGAGCCAGAACTATCTGAAAAGATTATGCAGAAGACATGGGGAAAGTTTTCCTAAAGTTATGAAAAATTATGCCCAAAAAAATCACAACACATTGGGTAGGAAATGTTTTCCCATCTGCTCTGTATAAACCCTACCAAAAGTAGCTCAATTATTGGGCTGAAAAAAATAAGTCAGTGTAAAACACAATGGAGATGAACAGACACCCTGTATCAGCTCATTTGTTTGTTTGAAGGGTTCTCTTACTCTTCAATATTCATTTTTTACAGTTAGAGAATTAATAGTGACACATTTAAATAACTCACAGAAATACTTACACACCAAATAATTGTCATTCTTCTAGTCACAGAGTGATCAATGTTCCAGTGCATAAATGGAAGGAAAGTGATATAGAAAACCTCTTCACCCAAAGCAGCTGAAAACTTGAACAAGTAGTAGTAGAAGTAGTTCTTCACAATATACTTCTGTGTGCAACCCTGGGAATGAGAGAATTTTAGAAAGTTTTAGTGGATTAGCAAATTATATCAGACATTGAAGATATTTTAACCGTTATAGTTCCAAGTCCTTGAACCAAATAATTTGTTGGAACAAATGTCAAGAAATTAAGTTCAATTTTTATACTAAAATAAATAGTATGGTGATAGCTCAACTACAATTCCTGCAGATCAGAAATTTATTCAAACTATTTAAGGGCTGCAGCCTCAAAGCAGACAAAGATTTTCCAGAGACTGGGTCAGCCTTTCTGCCACAGAAATTAAGGATATTTCACAAAAGGGTACAGATGTGTCCACTGTGAAGTTTCTATGCCTGTAGACAAAAAAAAAGCCACCATTGCTTTCACTGAAAATGTGTTTTGAGATTAAAAAACCCAAACTGAACCATTTCATTTAAAATTTGCTTCACTGTAACAGGCAAAGTTTACCCTGCTAGCCCCCAAAATCTGCCTCCAGGAGCCACCATCCCCAGCCCTGTGAGTGGGCAGGGGAAGAGATGCCCCTGGCACCACCACAGTTTTGCTCCAATATCTTTAACAACAACCAGGTTGTCTCTTTGAGCACCACTAGAAGAAATACTGCTGACAGGTTTGCTGTTGCTGCCTCTTGGGACTAGTACCCCACTAAGCAGTTTCACACCTTGTTAGCTGAAGCAACGTGCAAGTGAAACACATTTTGTATAAATGTAAAATGTGTAATACATTTTGTATTTCAGAAAAAAAAGGAGATTTAATTATGAGAATTTTTTATCTGGGGGAAGAAGCCATGGGGCCAATCTAGCCTGTCTCCATCTACCCCACAAATAAAAATAATCTGGCTGTGTAAATGTGAAAGAACTTCCTAAAGACGAGAGCTGAGAAGGGATCATAAAGGTTTCAGCATAGACACACCTAGTCAAAATACAGCTTTGATATAAGCTCCTAAAATTCTTATTCTGAGGAAAACTTGGACTTTACTGCAAACCCAACCTACCAGAGAGAAATTGTCACCCTGTGTGCTGGTCAGAAAATATAAAAATCATCTAAGGAGTATAGACATGCAACTGTGACACACTGTAAAAGCCATGAGAAGTTCCAGTCCCTTAATCTGTTTCAATATGGAGAGAAGGCAAACTGCATGAAAGTAAGATGGAAAGAAGTTGCAGCCATTTACCTATCACAGGAAAGAAACCCAACAACTTATTTAAATTGATTTTTGCATCAATAAACAGAAAAGATTAGTTAATGCTTTTGAAACTCTGGGGATCACAGGAGTGTCCCCCCATGAATTAGTAATAGAGGTCACAGAGGAGTTCCTGGCATCCCTCTAAGGTAATTCAGCAGTTGGCTGTGGCTGGCTGAGTGACAGGGCAATCAGCCTGAGTTCCTCATCCACCACTTAGAAAACACTCCAGTGCAATTAGTAACTCTGATGCTTCTGTCTGAGCTCCTGAGATGTATTTGGTCACACTTAGAAGGCCCCAAAGAAAGCTCTCTGCTGCCATCGCTAATTCCTCAATTAAGCCATAATCTGCAATGTATTAGGAATTATGTGCTCATGTGCTTTGCATCAAAAATTATCAGACATATCCCTAAGGTAACTCTTTTATAGTTGGAACCTCGTGGGATGAGGGATAAAACACTCTCATTCCAGTAATCTGTTTTGATGGGGGGGGGAAAAAAAATATGTAAAATTCAGGTTCTGAAAGAAATTGGGAGCTAAAAAATACTTCCAGGCAGAAGGCAAGGGCCAAGTCCTTCCATGTGGTTTTAGAAACCTTTCTGTTTCTTTCTTCTTTTCCTTTTTTATCAGAAATCACTCCCCACTTGTTTGCTTTTGTTTTGTTGGGGTTTTTTAACACTTTTTTTTTTTTTTTTAAGCACTACCCCAGCAGCTGTGGACAGCCCAGCACGAGAGGCAGGGGACAAAGAGATCAGGCTGGTGGCATAGGGTGGTACCAGCCACCTGTCAGGCACCCATGGCACCACAGAATTGCTCCACTTGACTGTAGGCAGTGTATGGTAGCTACAAGATCAACATTTTCAGTCCTTGGCATCCTAAAACACCCTAAGCACAGGAAGCCCACTCTGTGCACCTTTGTGCCCTGGCTCTCAAGAGGTCCATGTCAGCTGCAGCAGGGCCAGAGTTCACCTTTACTGTTGAGATCCATCATTCTTGCAGAAAGCAGACTGCTGTGCTCTGCCAAGTGCCCTCCCTTTTTATTCTCATTTTAACCCCAGTGCATGAAAAAAGCATTACAGTTGTTCTTGTTAGCATCTTCGAGTGCTCTCAGAAGTTTATTCTATCTCTACATTAAAATAACTCTGATCTTCAGACTTGTTTAATGTACAGAAGTGACCTGAGGCTTTCCACAACCTCTGAAGCACTTTTAGTAAGTCAGCCCCCTTCATCCATCTCCATTTGGTTGCAAACAGAAAGGCTTTAATGGGCAGTAATTAAGGCTGTAGAGAAAGTCACCATTTCAAGAACCTGTCAGTAGCCAGGTGTAATAAACCACGACATCTGCAGACACAGAAGACAGGTAATTTCACACAAAGGATCCTTCTCATCAACTACAAAATACCTGTTTTGGAAAAAAAAACAACACAACACTTCACTGCTCAAATTACAAGAGACTCACAGGAATGTGCAAGTGTCTATAAATTAACTACTCAGCTGCAGAATTGGCACAGATAGGGGCTGCTGTAGGTGACCCTAATTGCAGTCTCAGTCTCTGTACACTGCTCAGGGATGACCCCCCCATACCAGGTGCTGTCCCACTCACACTCGGGCCCTAAGTGCAGCCCCTGCATTGCCACAGCACCCACCCACCTTCACCCTGAGCACCCCCAAAGCCTCCCTGGGGAGCAGCAATGGCCAGGCCAGGAGAACAGAACAAGCCACCATCGTGGTGCCTCTCAGAAGGCACTCACAGGCAATGACAATGCAGTGGGAAGGCACCATTTCATACAGTACAGACATGAAGAATACTTAGCTTTCATAGCTGAAGTAAAGGAAGAGCAGCTGATCCTGTCATGTCATGGAGTTTAAATGTATATTTAGGCAGAGGTATACCCCTCCAGACATTAAAAAGAAAAAAAAACTGTGTAAAGCCAGCTCTCTTTCCAATTCCTGCAGTATCTCTCGTTGGAGAGCTACACAGGCACCAGCTTTCCTTGCTCTGTCTCTAGAGACAAGCTTTGCAGCATCAGACATCTAAGGCTCAGAGTCTGACCCAGAGATACCATTAACCAACATTTTGTTCTCAGCTCTCAATTACTTTGGATCTTCCAGGAGACATGCATATTTAATTAAAGTTGTTGAAGTCCCTTGCCTCCCTTCCAACAGAATTGCCTCACAGAACATCAGGAATTTCCCTCCCAAATCCCCTAGTTAACACATTGCAGTACTTCTCACTTTCAGATTTTTTTTAACACTGAAAAAAGGCACAAAATTTAGAGAAAGCACCAAAGACCAGGCACAAGTCAAAAAGGTAAAAATTCCCATCTAGATGCTACTGTACATGGAGACAATATAAATCAGACAATTCAACCTGACAGGGCAGTACCGTGTGGAGTAAAACCAGTGGGAAAGAAATTTTCTGTGCTGCCGGTTTCATGTCACCTTCCACGTTTATTAACCATAGCCAGTTAATATAAGAACCTATCAAGTCACAACAAAAAATGAGGTATCTGAGTTCTGATTTCAGAAAATACAAAGAAGCAAAAACCATCATAACAAAGGCTTCTGGTTTTCCATCCATCTGCACAGCTAAATGTCAAACAATTTCAGAGGTTTCTGAAGACCCAACAAGCAGCTGAGAGCAGCCAGTTAACATCTCCCACACATTTACCTCCCCTGGGAACACCAAGGCTGGAAACTCACCATTCCAAGATGAAGGAGCAGGGTGGCCAGGAAAAAGGGGCTGTGCCCTGGGGTGAATTCCTGGCAAAGCAGGGGCTGAGAGTACTGGACTGGTGATGAAGTGATGGAGGAGACAGCAAAGAACACAGACATAAGGAAGAAATGGCAGAGATGTCAGAAAGGCAGCAGAGGGGAGGGCAGTGGCACACCCAGCCCACAAAACACATGCAAGGAGCCCTGAGGCATTAAAAACATACCTAACCAAACTCACATGTATGTGCAGCTTCCCATTCTGTTCAAGCACCTTTAATCAATTTTTTTTTTACTCTCTCTGGAACACTATGCAGCCAGTTTGGAAGAGTTGTCCAGGTTTACATGGTATCCTTGTTGTTGCAGAGAGACTTAGGGCTACCTGAAACCTGAGAGATGTGGGGAGGGAGATTACACAAATCACCTGAAAACCCTCCTTAAATGCTACGTTGTTCAGACGAGCTCTGCTATGAGCAGAAAAGGCTTGTTGAGCATTAAACCATGACACTAGCACACAAAGAGGCAACGTCCAACTTGCAGCTGTTGTACACATGCTTATAGTGGCATGTCCTAATGGCATCATGAGGAGGGACATGGGCTTGAATCATCCTGTGATGCAGAAGCAAGACAAACTCTGCATGAGAAGCTACAATGTGTGAGCTTCAAGACAAATAGTTATAGCACTTTTAATGGTCTCAGGCAAAAACAAGCAGGGATGCTGGAAGCCAGGTAGACTTCTGGTACCATTTCAGTAGTTACTTAATTAATTGAAAGCACCAAAAAAGGCTTTATGTGTGTAAAGCTGACAGGGAGGAACTTGAGCAAAGCAGTGCCACACAGGCAGCAGCACCAGGGGTTAGTTAGAAGATGTTGCACTGAAATGAGCCAGGTTTTGCAGGACCAAAGACTGAGGTCAGTCAAGTGGGAAATGGGAAATGTACTCAGGACTCCAACAGTGCTGCCATGCCAGGCACAGTCCTCATCCAATCAATATCTCCCACCAGTTGTTACATCTGACGTTGGTGCATCTTCATAAAAAGCTTCCCCTTCAGACTGCAAAGGATGGGCAGCTGGGGCAGACACAGCTGTCCAGCACACCCCAGCTGGGACAGGCCCAGAATGCTGTTAAGACACTCCAGTTCATCCCTGAAAATTTCATTCCCTTCCACTCTGATTAGTACTTGGCAGAGTGAATTATGGGTTGTATTTCTTTATATTGCTCCTGAAATAACACACCAAAGCCTCCTTC
>NW_009953929.1:1281505-1289801 GCF_000747805.2 Chaetura pelagica | reverse complement strand
ACCGGTAGCTGTAACAGAATCTTCCAAGTCAAATGTGAGGTAGAATGAAGTCAGGCTAGAGTTGACAGAGCACTTGTTTAAGCAATTAATAAGAATCAACAAAGGAAAACATGTATTATGCTGTCATCTTAAAATGTCATATTTTCTATAAGAAAGCCTTCTTACTTGCAGAAGAAAAGCTCGTGGGTCTCTTTCAGAGGCATAAGGGAAAACGTGACTGAGGTTGCTTGAGAAGGACTTTGCCTGCAGCCAGCTGGAAGGACAGCCTCATGTTTCCTGAAAGACAGCCTAATCAAAGTCTGCTTCAGCAAGGATGGATGGTTTACACTCCCATCACTCTGACAGAAGTACGTCTAGCCTGTCCTAACCTCCTCTGATGGTGGAGGTTCCAGTGGTTGCTCCAGGCGATCTTTGAGTGCTTTGCTCTCCTGACACCTAGCCTGAAACTTACTGAAACTTAAACCTATGGCTATTTTCTTCTCTACTGCAGCCAAGGAACAAATTGTTTCCTTCCTCTGAAGGCAGACACAGGGGAAGGTTTTGACAAGAATGCAGAGGACAACATAACTGTCCTCTCTTCCACTGCTTTATCACCTGGTATTTCTTATAGAAGATATTTAGCACTTCCAAGGCACAGCACTTAACATACTTGTTTTGAATTACAGAGCCCGAAGAGCAGACACCACACAGCAACGCTGTGTGTCTTGAGTCCTGCACAGTTTCATCCCTTTTGCAGGCTGTTTTCAGAACAGTATGCCACCATGGAACACACTCAGCCTCTGATCTCCTCTACCTGTTTTTTCCTCCATGAAAGCAATGCCAAGTCTATTGTTTTCCATTCTAAAGCTGAGCATTTATTACACCTGCTTGTTCAATAGGTATCTGCACCTATTGAATTGGAAGGCAATTTTCAACTATCCCTCCAACTTGATAAGACTGATTTCTCTCCTTGTCCTCCAGCCTACCTGCAGCTCCTCTTTACTTAATCTCACAGTCAGCATGCCTCTCACACCTGCAATTCCAGCTAGTTACTTCCACACGGCTATGAAACCTATTCTGAATGGCCTCTGTATTCATCACTTATCATCAAAAGATGTTCCTCATCGCACTCAAACTCACAGGCCATTCAATTTCCTATATTCCTTTCTTAGCAGATGCCTGAAGAGGTGACATCCGTAAGTCCTCATATGCTTTGGAGCTTTTGCTAGTTGCTAAAAAAAACAAAAGGCAAGATCATCTGATCTTCTCCACACAGTGGTCTCATGGTACCAGAATAATGTTTCAGCCCTTTCTTCCAATACACTTAGGGAAAACCAGAGAGGTCTACCTTCCACCACAGCCTTCAGACTTGCAAGCAAACACCCATACAGACATCCCCAACATGGAAGGTAATGCCTTTGTCTTTATTTCCTTCCACACTACTTATGGAAAATTGTTCCCCTTGTTGGCCATTTCAGTTTCCCAAGTAACTCCTCAGCCACCCAGTTGTTATGCTTTTGTTTTTAGCCACCGATGGGTGTCAACAGCAGTTGCCTGCCAAGAAAGCTGCACAACAGCAGCATAAATAGGGTAACTTCTCAATGAGCACTGGGAAGGTGGCTCATCTCCTTCATTCTCTCAGCCCTATTTTGCCAGCCAGAGATTAGGCAGGTTGGACACGGCTGTTCCAGGTGCCCCAACAAAAGGGGTGGGTGAGCTTCAGCACCCTCCTACCTGCCAGAAAGAACTTGTTGATTTGTGCAATAAGGAAGCAACAGGGCAAGAGAGAGACAGGGGAGGGAAGGGCACAAGGAAAAGACTTGCTTCCTCCCTGATTTACAGCGGAAGAACAGGTTTGTTTAATTCACAAGAATTAGACGGCGATTTGGTGAGGTGCACCACAGAACCTACACCTGGAAGTGTCTGAGGAAGTCATTCTAGGGGTTAGGCAGCTGTGGACAGAGGTGGGGGAAACATGAGTTAAGAACAAGATAAATTACAGAGGGCTCAGAGGGATGGGCACTCCAGCTTTGAAAGGGAGATAAAAAAACTCCTCTGAAGCTCAACCATATTTCATATCTCCAAAGGACAAGTGTTGCTAAGAGTTGTTTTTGCATAGAAGGATGTGTCACAGAGTAACAGTTTTCAAACTGCACAGCATTATGGATGGCCACCCTGCCCACATACCAGCTCTCTGCAAGCACCACCACCTCCTGTTTCTGGCTTTCTGCCAAAACACATGAGTCAGAGCCTTCTTAGGACCTGCACAGCTGCTCAATACCCAGGCTGCTCTCCAGAGAAGGAAGAGTGGGAAACCCCTGAACTCTTTTTTTTCCCCCAGCACATTAAGTTTGAGGAGCTCCCATCCGATGGGACTCCTCAAGAGAAGTCTCACCTAACCCAACAGAAGCATGAAGGAATGACCAAGTGACCATGAAGAACCAGGACTTCACTGTTAGGTTTCTTTTCAGAGCACAAGGCTTGTTCTCATCTTAAGACCTGGTTTTAGAAACTACCTGTAGCCTGGAAACTTGATGCCATAGATTAGTAATGTATTTCTACCCAGCAGCATCATGAATCCAGTCAGCTTGGGTCTGCATGAAGATGGGTTCCACAACAGAGGTCTATTTTGAGAGGCAGAGAGCAGCAAGGCTTCTGGAAGACAAGTGGGCAGAGTAACACCTCATCATCTTCAGACAACTCTATTTTTTCATTTGTTACAATCGGGCACCAGCACAGGGAGAAGTGACCATTTCCCCAGCAGATAGTCCAAGAATTCAAGTCAACGAGCAGTTTTCCAAGGTGGTGCCAAATGAGGCTTTGCCTTAAGAATCATGGCAAATATGCCAGTGCCAGGCAGATGTGATCCCAGCAGGCAGAGACTGCTGCAAATGGAAAGGGATACAGTGTTCAAATTGCAGTCATGACCAGAGAGAGGCATGTGAAGGGACACCTCAGCTGCCTGCCTGCCCCTGGGGACAGACGGGAGCTGGAGATAAGATGTTCTCAGTTCACTTCCTGCCTCATTATTAGCTGCAATTAGTGCAGGCCATGCCAATGTCAGCTCTGTTTCTGATGGGGAAAGGCAGAGAGACCAACATGCAACCTGATGTTGCCAACAAGTGCTGCTTCAAGGACTCTGCTGCTGCAGCAAGGCCAGAATCTCCTCCACTGCTGAACTCTGTGGCTGGCAGCCTCCAGGTACCAGCATCGCTGGGCACACACTGATTATTCTGCCTTTTGCTTCGTGCTATATGTCCTGGTCCTTATATGTGTTAAGGAACAGGTCCCTAACACCTCTGAGCCTTTTCCCATGCAAGCATTCAGTCTTTCCTCTCGTGGCACAACTGAGGGGTCTGACACCATCTCCTCCTGGAAAATTTCCAGTACCCAAAGGGGGCCTACAAGAAAGCTGGGGAAGGACTTTTTACAAAGCATGGAGCGATAGGACAATGGGTAATGTTTTAAGCTGGAAGACAGGAGATTTAGGTTAGACATTAGGAAGAAATTCTTCACAGTGGAGGTGGTGAGACAATGGAACAGGTTGCCCAGGGTAGATGTGGATGTCCCCTCCCTGAAAGTGTTCAAGGCCAGGTTGGATGGGGCTTGGAGCAACCTGGTCTAGAGGGAGGGGTCTCTGCCCATGCAGGGCAGTTGGGACTAAATGGTCTTTAAGGTCCTTTCCAACCCAAACCTTTCTATGATTCCACAAAAATACAGTACCTCAGTGCTCTCCCTTTGCACAGAGAAATACCAATCAGGAACACTGGAGGCAATACACCTAATTAAACTGCTCAACATATGTAGCCAATTACAACCACATCAAGTCAAGCTCTGCAAAGGAGAGCAACTTGGTCTGCTGTTACACAGCTTTGTACAAACCAGACCCAGAGGGCTCAAGCAGCTCTATTAGCAGTTGTCTGCAACTGCAACCTGTCTTCAAAAGGAAGGATTAAACACACCTTTTTTTTTTTTTTTAAATGCAGCAATGAATAGTCAAACACAGTAATAAAACAGTAATAAATTAGCCTTATATTATACTAACTATACTGAACTAGTATGAAGCCCTATAAAACAGAACTTGAGTAGCTACTTCAAATAAAAATCTCTAGACCTCAGATTCATTTGCCATAGCAGCCAATAGTCACTTTCCATTGCCCAGATGACCCATAAATATTCCCCACAGACCACACACACAAAGTGAAGCAAAAGAACTGGCTGGCCAAAGGAATTTTCCAGGGTGAATAATTTTTTATTTTTTTTTCTGGCTCCTTGCCCATTAAACCTACCCCTTGTACTCCAGAGACCCAAAGGGAAAAAAAAGACAGCAGATGAGCTTTTATTCTTCTGGTTGATATCTGAACTAATGGCCTAAGACACTCAGCAGAATTATAAAACAGCAAGTGGCTCACCTCCAAGTACTGGTGTTAATCCTAGGATCCTGACAGCTCCTCATTAGGAGGTCCAACAGTCTCCAAAAAGATGACTCAGTCTGTGAGCTGGGAAGCAGAGTCATGGGGCACCTAGTGATGGGTGTAAGGACTGAGGCTCCCAGCACATCCTATGTCCCCTAAACCACCACCCACCTTTCCCTCAGCACCAGGTCCCAGATGGTCACACAGGACACCTATTACCATCAGTGTGTGGAGTTTCACAAACTTTTATGAGCATCAGGTGTTTCTGCAGCAAGATCTAGAACAGGACCAGGCAATGGGAATAAACAGGCTTTGCTGCCTGTTCTCTGGAGGAGACACTGGTCTTCTCTCTAAAGAGAGGCAAGCACAGCACTGACAGATCTACACAGGGCTGTCACACACTTCTTGAACCTTGGATGTGACTGCACTGTCATCTTCCAAAGGGCCATCATTCACAGGCCTGGCAAAAACCCTGCGATTAAACTCTCTCATTCATATAAAGAAACCAGCTGCTTTCCATGGGAGCCTTGAAACAAAAAACAGACCTGTACAAGACAGGTGAGCCCCCTTGGCTGCCACACCAGGTAGTGGAAAGCTAAACATGAAGTACCAGAGCAGCAGGAGTGATGCTGAGGAATGTGAGCCTCATGTTCACCCCATCGAAATAAGAAACTGGATCTCATGTTTCTCCAGCTGCAGCTCCAGACTGAGGAATGTCTAAAAGTTCAGCAGTACTCTCTAGGAGGCCAAAATGTTAGTACTTGAGACAGCAACACCTTGCTGCCAGCTTATGGGCTTTTCTCACAAGGGTTTGTCTCACCTCCTGAGCCTACTTCAGCTACTATCAACTTACTAAAGAGAAACAACATGACACAGAGCAAGCCAGTAATACGATTAAGAAAGGAAAAGCAAGGCTCCAAAGCTGATGCAAATGTCTACTGCAAGGGAACACCACAGAAGAGAGACCTTGACCCCAGCTTTAGGGCAAGTCTGCTTCAATTTACCCCCCATCACAGTGAAAGCAGTGTTTTCACCTGTGTGTTGTCACTAATTAGCTTTGTTTTGGGGGACTGCAATACATCTGAAATGGATGTGGAGTTTTTACCTACCTTCTCCATTTCTGTTACCATCACCTTGCTGTTACCCTGGTTATTAGCTTCCTCACCCACAGCACAAGCAAGAACTACACAATCACTAAATATGATTGGGCCGTTTGTAAACTTTACACCAGTCTGGAGCAGTTCTGACAGTTAAGGTATAACTACAGAGTAAATATGAACTGTACTCTTTCAAAGTCAGGAAGACAGATCTAGAGAGATGATAAAGCATCTGAGAAAAGGAAGTGTGGAGAAAAAAACAAGCAGACCTCTACAGTGAACTCTGAATAAGAGATGTTTTTATTGTTTTTTTTCTTGGTGCCCTTTAATTCAGGCTATTAACTGCAGGAACAAAAGTCAATTAGGAGGTTAGAGATAAGCAGAGTTCCACTTTTTAAAATTAACTTGAATGTGGCTACTCACTAAAATATTGGATAAGGCTTCAGAAAGTTAGTATTTGCAAGTGTGCAACTCAAGGACTTTATACAGAGCATCAGGAAAAGATCTCTTTCAGTTTCAGAAATAAATTCCCTGCAAAGCAAACTAATATTAGAAAGGAGTGCAGAAAACAAAGAAGCATAAGCTAGAGCCAGGATAATAATAAAAAATTACTGTCTTCAAACCAGGACACACAGTAATAAAACCTGACAGTTCCCTCACTAAAAGCCCATGGATTCAATATTAAGTCCCAGCCAGGGCATAAATCCAGCTAGTGTGTTGAACTAGCACCATTTGTAGCATCCTCAGATATCCAAGTCTTCATTTGAAGTATTAAAAAGTGTTTCTGACTGATCTGGTAACCAGGGGAACATCAAGACCATGGGCTAGACATCTGATTCAATATTTAGCAAACACATACAACCCTCACTGTCACATCTGAGTTTTTCATTCCTTGTCTCCTCATCTTGGGGCAGCTGGGTCTGAATGACAAAGACTCAGCAATACAGCCACTTATTGCCCTGCTGACCACCATAATGAGGCCTTGCTGGCTTTTTTTTTTTTTTTTAGCACATATGATCTGCAGGTTATACCTAAAGACAACAGTGATACAACCCAAGCAGCACTGCTGGCAACAAATGAATGCAGTTAATTAAAGGTCTCCTTCTCCCAGACAAAGAGCCATCCTGTCTCATTACCCTCCTGAGGGATGCCCATTTACCTCCTTGCAGGATGGCATCCACACCTACCAGGTGTGTCCATCCCCACCCAAGCCACCACCAGCTGCAAGCCCTCAGATCCCTCTTCCCAGAGTCACTCCAGCTGGGCTACCCCAGCACACCTTCCAGCCCATGTCAGATCCAGGGGCTTGAGAGCTGGCACAGAAGAAAGAGGGGATGTCCTGATGAGATAGAGCAGTGGCAGCCCCAGCATCTGGCCAGCCATTCACATCTTCTTCACTCAAGTATCCAATTATATTTCTCTATTTGCACAGGTAAAACCTACTGATTGTCTACAAATGTGCCCTTCAAAACTACCCCATTGTGGCAGTAAAGACAAAGCAATATGGAAGTTACTACTTCACAGAAACCTTCTGTCCTGCTAAGACCAACTTTGAAACTCCCAGGCTTCAGGAAGGGATGCTGAGCACAGTCACCCCAGGCCAGCAGAAGCACCATGCAGGGGCAGCGTGTAAGCACCTTTCTGCAGACACCTGGAGCTAAGGGCAAGAAAATGCCCTTGTTTATGGTAGAGGACCTTGCTATGCATATTAGACTCAAAAACCCACTAGGCTCTTATCTTCTTTGCAGATAAATTAGGGCAGCCCCAGTTCATTTAGCAACAGAGCAGTGAGTATGGGGTTTAGTGTAATTCAAATTCCCTTTCTGCAACTCCTGGCAGGCTGCAGAAGACCCTCTTTGTAAAAATGGATTTTCACAGGAGCAGAGAGTGTTTACTATTTGAGTACTTCACTGAAACAATGTGCAAGCCATTACTCCCATCCTCATTTTCCTTGGATTTGACCCCAACTTTTGTATGTTCAGAAATGAGTGTCTAAATCACATGGAAACAAGCTCTTCTGCTTTTGTCTCCAGGTCTTATAGAGTCTCACCCAGGACACAGTCACCCTTCATTAAGGGTAGTTGTGTCTTACTTCATCAAGCCCAAAAAGAATCTAACCAAGTGAAGTGAAAGGCTCCGTTCAAGGAATATTGACTTGGGTAGGACTTTAGTGTTAGCACTGCTACGTTAACCATGACACTGCTCAAAAAAAATAGCGAAAACAAATATTTTCATTAATTATCTGCATCATTTTCTTAAAACAGTTTACTGGTTTTTGTTCAGAAGTAGAACAGACTGAAGGGCTACCCCAGTTTTCCTTATCTTCTAATAGAGTCAAGCAGTGGTTGCTGAAGAATTTTAGATGCCTGAAGTGGGAACCCAAGCACTAGATGTAGAACACAGAAAGGTAAAATAGCATGAAAGGGGCAGCGTGGTGGGGGACTTGGTAGAGCTGAGGCATTCATGGCTGGGCCGTGTTTATTTTGCAGGAAGAGTTGGTGAGACCATTATCACACCTCCTTTCCAAAAGGCACCACAGAGCGATCTGATAATGAATTGAAGTAATTGCAGTAAGAGAAAAAGCAGGTCACCCCGCCTGTCCCCACGGGCTGCGTCCCGCCCTTCCCGCGCCCCTGCGGACACACAAGTGAATCCCGGCCCCTGCCGGAAAGGCCGGGGGGCAGCAAAGCCCGTCTGCAGCGCATCTCCACCTGCAACCAGCAGAAACCAGTAGCCCAGGCCCGGGAGGAGAGCTCCTCGCCTCTGCCGGGCCCGTGTGCCGTGAGGGGGGCGAGAGCAGCCCCG
>NW_009953929.1:1277601-1280613 GCF_000747805.2 Chaetura pelagica | reverse complement strand
CAGGGGAGGAGGGGGGGGGGGAGACCCACCCCCCTCTCTGTGCAAGCTCCCTCCGCAGGGGCTCCTCTGCCACCACCCCCTGCCGGGTGCCAAACACCCTTGGCTCCGTTCTGTCCCATCTTGCAGCCAGCATGTTTTTCTCCTAAATATTGGCACGTGTATACTGCACACACACACACACAGTCATGCATAAGCACGACTCTCTAAGTGTTTTTCTCCCTTCAATTGGACTATGGAGCTTCCCATGGGAAGAGAGCAGACACCACTTGGAAGGAACCTGCCAGCCCCAGGGCTGCAGAACTTGCTGAGGATGGTTCTCGTTGATTTCTGCTCTTCAGACATTAAGGAGCTCTGGTTGGTTGGTGTCTTTATTTTTTTAGAACCGCCCATTTCTATTCCCAGAAATACATTTTGAACAAAAACGGCAAAATCATCCTTCACTCAATGTAGGCAAATTTGTTAGTAATCCCCCCCCCCCCCAAATACTCCAGATTATCTATGATTGCATCAAGGATGCAGTTTGTTGTGGGGTTTTTTTGTTGGTTGGTTGGTTTGTTTGCTGGCTTTTTCCTAGAGCCCTTGAAAGCCAGAGCCACGTTCCTTTGTTTGTTAGAAAATGTCTCTGTGCCACTGCCTAGGCTGACCATGGGAGATTCTCCCCCAGCCCATGCCAGTGCTCTGGGGACAACAGGACCACCTCCTCTCCCAACCCCAGCACAGCCAGGCCACCTTCCCAACATGGGCAGCCTGGCCTCTGTGGGGACCTCCAGGGATGGGGCTCCTTCACTCCATCCAGACTCCAGAGCAGAATCCACAGAGCCCAGCTAATCGCTTCCCGTGGCTCATACTCTTTCATCATCTCAAAATGTCATCTTCCATCATTTGAGGTTTGCCCAACCACAGCTCCAGGTGACACCGTGTTTCAGGTGCTTCCTCAGGGCTTGTGCACACACGTGCTCATCCCTGGCCGTGGTGGCAGGGTTGCAGTTGGCTCCTTGGCAGAACCAGCTCATGCAGGCCCAGGAGGGAGGCTGCCCACCTGACATGCTTATGTTGTATCCTTGCAGGAATAATTCATTCTTTCCTTCTAGTTTTGTATTTTGTAGCAGCTGTATATTAGGCACACTCAGATGTATCCAGCACTCCAGCTCTTGCTTTGTCTTTATTCACTAAGACTCCCAAGAAAGCCAAGGAGGGTGTGGGGGGAATCTACTCTTAAGAGTATTCTTACCATTTTAATGACAATACCTTAATACCGCTGTGAAGTTAGACTGGGTTAGTAAATTGTTTTACCAGAGGCATCTCTGCAGAACAATTGAGTGCAGTTTTACACCCCTACTTCCTTATGCTAGCTTGAGTAGCAGCCCCAGGAGACCATCCTGCTGCTATGTGGAATGGGGAACACCAGAATAAACAAGTCCTCTCACCTTACAGGGGAATCAGCACACAGGTACAAACTGCTGTGAAACGGGAGAAAAAGCAAGGCTGGAATTGCAGTGTCAGTGAAAACAGGGTTTGAAGTGTGCCAGAGCTGAAGGAGCCTTGAGCATCCCTCAGCCAGGACTGCAGTGACCCTTTGTCTCTGCAAAACACTGCTGCCTTGGAAAGGATGTGAAAGTTATGCTCCTAGTGCAGGCTGATTTCTGGATTGAAAAAAACATTTCAGGTTTGGTTTAGGAGACAAAGAAAACTCATTGATGGCTTCTGGACATTTTCTTAAGAAGATCATGATCAATATCATCATCCTGCCTCTGCCACTCTCCTCAACTGATTTTTGAACCACCTGGCAAATTCAAACCATGTTCATCATGGGAGCAGAAGTTTCCTTGGGTTTGCACTCCTGGGGTTTTAAGGAGAAAGCAAAGGAGCAGCAGACGGAGGCAGTTTGGGCTGCCCGATGGCCCCCTCAGGACACAGGTATTTCCAGGCAATGCTGCTGGAAATGCCACCTCCTGCCTACCTGGTACCTGACTGCTATGGGCACAGCTGTGGGACCAGTGTGGGTTTGTGGGACTGGAAGGGGGCAACAGACACTTCCTGGATGGAACAGAGGATTGTTACAAGGGTCACATCAGTGGGAGGTGTCTGGGCCACAAAGAGGATGGAGGGTTTGAGGAGAGAACCAAAGTGACAAGACAGACTATTGCTCTGGAAAGTCCCTAGTAATGTGAAATAAATATCTACAGGAAACTTGTCTTGTCATTGCACTGCTCACAGAGCAACATGTTTATTCCTGCTCAAAGCAGGAGTATGAATCATTCCTCTTCTGTCCCTCCTACAGACCAATGTTCCAACTGCCTTCTCCTGAGACCTGCCTCACTGGACCTCTGGTAGGCAAGAAAAAACTCAGGATCCGGCTCCTTCAAGGATTTGCTTTGGATACAAACCCCAAAATTAAACAAATAAAAACTTCAAGAACTGTCCCACACTTTGTGTGGCCCATACAGATTTTCTGACAGGCAGATTTCTGTAAAAACTGTGGAATCAATATCACTGCAAAGGACTAGATAGGCAGCATTCTGAGGGTTTAAAACAAGCTATTTATGAGCTGTGAAGCTGCAAAGAACATTTTTTAAACTCTAACTGAAGAAGCTACCTCATCTACAGCCAAAACATCTTACTAATAGTTGGTCAGCACTCAGCTACATTTTCACAAGGGAAAAAATCACCTCTGGGCTGAGGATAAGCATGAAAAATGGGAATACAAAGGATAACTTTTGAGAAATCTGAAAATAGTGCCTTGTGCTGAAAGCATTTCCTTAACAAGGGGTGTCACTGTCATGGCATAATTTTGCCTCCAGCATCAACAAAGCTAAGAGCAAAGTACAAATTCCACAACTGGGGGTAGATAATGATGCTAGGAGAACACAGCTCAGTTTTCAGTTGCCAGCCTGAGTTTGCAATTCTGACAGCCAGACAAGTCTTGTTTTGACTCATAAGCCAAAGGAATGGGTCTGAAGGAGCAAATAGAAGCATAATTTTTAGTCACTGTGTTTCACTGTGGAGGATCAT
>NW_009953929.1:1269985-1277287 GCF_000747805.2 Chaetura pelagica | reverse complement strand
TCCTCTCCCAACCCCAGCACAGCCAGGCCACCTTCCCAACATGGGCAGCCTGGCCTCTGTGGGGACCTCCAGGGATGGGGCTCCTTCACTCCATCCAGACTCCAGAGCAGAATCCACAGAGCCCAGCTAATCGCTTCCCGTGGCTCATACTCTTTCATCATCTCAAAATGTCATCTTCCATCATTTGAGGTTTGCCCAACCACAGCTCCAGGTGACACCGTGTTTCAGGTGCTTCCTCAGGGCTTGTGCACACACGTGCTCCTCCCTGGCCGTGGTGGCAGGGTTGCAGTTGGCTCCTTGGCAGAACCAGCTCATGCAGGCCCAGGAGGGAGGCTGCCCACCTGACATGCTTATGTTGTATCCTTGCAGGAATAATTCATTCTTTCCTTCTAGTTTTGTATTTTGTAGCAGCTGTATATTAGGCACACTCAGATGTATCCAGCACTCCAGCTCTTGCTTTGTCTTTATTCACTAAGACTCCCAAGAAAGCCAAGGAGGGTGTGGGGGGAATCTACTCTTAAGAGTATTCTTACCATTTTAATGACAATACCTTAATACCGCTGTGAAGTTAGACTGGGTTAGTAAATTGTTTTACCAGAGGCATCTCTGCAGAACAATTGAGTGCAGTTTTACACCCCTACTTCCTTATGCTAGCTTGAGTAGCAGCCCCAGGAGACCATCCTGCTGCTATGTGGAATGGGGAACACCAGAATAAACAAGTCCTCTCACCTTACAGGGGAATCAGCACACAGGTACAAACTGCTGTGAAACGGGAGAAAAAGCAAGGCTGGAATTGCAGTGTCAGTGAAAAAAATAATGCAAACAGGGTTTGAAGTGTGCCAGAGCTGAAGGAGCCTTGAGCATCCCTCAGCCAGGACTGCAGTGACCCTTTGTCTCTGCAAAACACTGCTGCCTTGGAAAGGATGTGAAAGTTATGCTCCTAGTGCAGGCTGATTTCTGGATTGAAAAAAACATTTCAGGTTTGGTTTAGGAGACAAAGAAAACTCATTGATGGCTTCTGGACATTTTCTTAAGAAGATCATGATCAATATCATCATCCTGCCTCTGCCACTCTCCTCAACTGATTTTTGAACCACCTGGCAAATTCAAACCATGTTCATCATGGGAGCAGAAGTTTCCTTGGGTTTGCACTCCTGGGGTTTTAAGGAGAAAGCAAAGGAGCAGCAGACGGAGGCAGTTTGGGCTGCCCGATGACCCCCTCAGGACACAGGTATTTCCAGGCAATGCTGCTGGAAATGCCACCTCCTGCCTACCTGGTACCTGACTGCTATGGGCACAGCTGTGGGACCAGTGTGGGTTTGTGGGACTGGAAGGGGGCAACAGACACTTCCTGGATGGAACAGAGGATTGTTACAAGGGTCACATCAGTGGGAGGTGTCTGGGCCACAAAGAGGATGGAGGGTTTGAGGAGAGAACCAAAGTGACAAGACAGACTATTGCTCTGGAAAGTCCCTAGTAATGTGAAATAAATATCTACAGGAAACTTGTCTTGTCATTGCACTGCTCACAGAGCAACATGTTTATTCCTGCTCAAAGCAGGAGTATGAATCATTCCTCTTCTGTCCCTCCTACAGACCAATGTTCCAACTGCCTTCTCCTGAGACCTGCCTCACTGGACCTCTGGTAGGCAAGAAAAAACTCAGGATCCGGCTCCTTCAAGGATTTGCTTTGGATACAAACCCCAAAATTAAACAAATAAAAACTTCAAGAACTGTCCCACACTTTGTGTGGCCCATACAGATTTTCTGACAGGCAGATTTCTGTAAAAACTGTGGAATCAATATCACTGCAAAGGACTAGATAGGCAGCATTCTGAGGGTTTAAAACAAGCTATTTATGAGCTGTGAAACTGCAAAGAACATTTTTTAAACTCTAACTGAAGAAGCTACCTCATCTACAGCCAAAACATCTTACTAATAGTTGGTCAGCACTCAGCTACATTTTCACAAGGGAAAAAATCACCTCTGGGCTGAGGATAAGCATGAAAAATGGGAATACAAAGGATAACTTTTGAGAAATCTGAAAATAGTGCCTTGTGCTGAAAGCATTTCCTTAACAAGGGGTGTCACTGTCATGGCATAATTTTGCCTCCAGCATCAACAAAGCTAAGAGCAAAGTACAAATTCCACAACTGGGGGTAGATAATGATGCTAGGAGAACACAGCTCAGTTTTCAGTTGCCAGCCTGAGTTTGCAATTCTGACAGCCAGACAAGTCTTGTTTTGACTCATAAGCCAAAGGAATGGGTCTGAAGGAGCAAATAGGAGCATAATTTTTAGTCACTGTGTTTCACTGTGGAGGATCATACTTCACAGCTACTGCAGCTGTTAGCCCTTCCAGGCAGCAGTGAATTACCAGCTATACACACACAGGGCAGAACTGTAGTTTTCCAAACAAAAAAAACCAAACACATTGAGATGACTTGCACATGGACAAACTGAAGCCTCCACTGAAATTACCATAGAGCCACTGCATGACAAGATGTCTCCGGTACCAGGGGAAAAGGACTTACTAATATCTTTCATACCTGGAGGGGTGATGAGGGTTGAACAAGGCAGAGATAGGAACACCAGCACACCTGGGGCCCACAGAGCCTGAGGGTGGGATGTGGGCTGTGCCAGAGGGGTGGGACTTGACTTACTGTTTTGCCACAATCCCTTTCTTCACCATTTGAAGACACTTAGGACTAGACACAGAAATACCTTGGTCATGCATTGAAGACAGAAAGCCCATCAACTCATCAGTATCAGGGTGCACTCTTATTTCAACAGGCTTTGGACAAAACTTCTTTCCCAGCTTCATCCCATATATTTTTTCCTACCCTCATTTTCTCAATGTACTTTAGAGCCCAACCCTTACTTTCATCTTCCTTCATAATTTTTCCACAATTTGCATTTTTGCTGTTTATATTGTGAATTAAACTATTAAATTTTGCATGGTTTTAATACTAAGAGTTCCAAGTACTCTTTTTGTAATATTCTTGCATTCTCATTTAATTTCGTTCACACGTTACTGAACACATCATTTTGAAACTGAACCTTTGGTACTAAATGTCAGAACCAACCACCCACTAACCTCACAGGGAACAAAAAGGACCTTTCTCCGCTAAGCTGAAAGAAATAAAGATTTTGAAGTGAGGTGATGAGATGGCAAAGTTCTGTACAAGGTGCTCTTAGAGACCAATGTATGAGAGATGGTTTTCACAGCACCCAAATCTTTTACCTTTCATGTAATGTGTATCAAAGTTCAAATAAAATACATCCTGAAAACAATGTTTTAGGAAAAACACTTTTACAACATAGGTCAATAAAGGATCATGACATTCCACCAGGCTTTCCTCTGCAGCAGTAGGAATGGTCTTGTCTCTGCAATGTAAAGCCATGGATAAGTACAATTCTCATTCAGTCTCTCCCAGATTTAATCTCCATTTGAGATGTAACATAAAGCAGGTTGAATTTGAGCAGCAGGAGCCCACACAGCCTTAATGGGTCCCAAGCCTGCATGTTTTACATGCCTTTTCTGACTATGAGGAAATGTGTTCTATGCAAATATCTTTAATTGAACTGAACAGTATAGCAAGATTGGAACACGTTTCTGTAATAACTCAGCAGCCATCAATGCACTGAACACACAGATGATTTTTAACATGTAAAGCTCCAGCACACAGCACATGCTAAATATACAAGTTCTCGAAGATCTAACTGCTCATCAACTCCATAATTTTAGACATGGAAAAAAAAAGAATTGTAAACTTGTGTTTTTATAATTCTCACATAATTTCATTATAAAATCCTTATTTTATGTGTATGCTCATATTTCTAGTTTTAGAGAATGAAAATACAAAGCAAAGTGAATTTTAGAACTTGGAAATATGAAAGCAGCTCCAAAAACTGTGAGAAAGAGAATGTGCTGAAGCTGTGGCTGCTGTCTTGGGTAGGAATAATTAGCTTTTCTGTTTGCAATGTAAGTAACCAGATAATGCTATGTAATTGCTCATGAATTGCATTGCTTGAAATAGTATTGCTAATTTCCAGTGGTGATTAGCGTATCATTTAAATAATTATTCTGCACCATATCACCAAACACTTCAATTGCCTGCACAACTACCATGAAATTCCTAGAGGTGTTCTCAGCATCTTGAGTCATTTGTAGGCTAGACAACACCTTGGCTGCTTCAGTGTTTTGTGAAGGAACAGCAGAATAGAAATGAATAATGCTGTGCTTAAATATCAAACCTAATCCTTAATAAGTTTTAAAAGCTTGACTATCATAAGAGTTGACCTGTCTGATTTTATTTACAATCCAGCAATCCAGGCTTCAAATAGTGAAAACATCTCCTCTGGGTTGAGTTTTGCCTCAATGTACTTGAAACCACGGAAAGGGTTCCTACAGGGCATTTTTCTGGCAGCTCCCATGCTGCTGTCTGATGCATCTCAGCTCATAGCAGCCAGTGCCTGGACTAAGGAGATGACACAAAGACAAGGGAATTCAGCTGCCTCTATAAATGACCCCTGTAAAAGCATCTGGGAGGGTCTTCGCTAGCAGTGACCACCTCTTAGATGATTATCCCCAGCTCCTCTAGAAACAGTCACTGCTGTCAGAGACTTGTTAGGAATGAAACAAACTGACAGTATTTCTTTCTTTCCTCTAAACCCTGTTTGTTTGGGGTAGGGAGCTGGGCATTGCCAATGCAGGTCAGCAGAAATGGTTCCATCCCTGCAGAGACTCAGGCAACGCAAAACATCCCAAAAAGGGCAAGAGTGGCTTTTCCTGTGAGCTGCTGAATTGTTAATTTATTATTATTATTTTCAGGTAGTTTATGAGTTTCAAATAAAAGTCTTTTTGAGAGTTAGTAGTCCAGAGGAGGAAGAAGAGTTGGAGTGGAAAATGAAAAATTACATGGATTGAAGCTGGTGCAGCGAGTTCATAGATTTTTATCGTTTGTATGCGAAAACTTCGGGTAACTAGTGCTTTTTAAAACACCAAAAAATATATGCTCAGTCAATTCATTCAACTATGAAGAGCTTTGAAATTCCTACTTTTCATTCTACTGCCACCCACATGACAGATGTCATCCTAAACCCATAAATAGCTCTTGGATTTTTTGCTTTATTTCCACTATTTACACGACAAACCTTAATGTCATTGATCCTATTTTAAAGATAGCAAAAAATCCCACACCCATATGTCAATGTTCTAACATTGATTGACTGGCAGTATGCCAAGAAGGATACCTGTGTCCATTTTTTATGGTATAGTAGAGAGAAACAATTATTCACCTCAGTTCATCAGAAATAATGTCAGTCATCCACGTCAAACACTGGAAGCCATGAGATGAACTGTACAGGGCAGTAAGAAAAAACTTCTCTATTCTGGGTATTTGCCCTAATTCTAGCAATGAATACACAGCTACCAATGAAGCAAGGGTACTGCTATTCTTGCATACATGGGAGGAAGATGAGATGACCATTTGTTCCAGGTGTGACCAGCATATTTCCAGATCCTCAGCCTGTCCTGCACTTGCCTTCTGAAACAGTTTGTAACCTTTTAAAAATATGACCATCTTCAGACTGGGATAGGGAAGGAAGACAGAAATATAGGGTTACCCTGCACTGAACAGCCCTCTTTGTGGAGGCCTCACTGAATTCAGACACAGACAACTGAGGAGATGGCTTGCCTGAGTGGTTGCCTCATCCCTCTTCAGGCTGGAGTCATCGCTGCTCCTTTACCTCTAATAACTCATAGTAGGAATGATTTTCTGCTATGCCTCACTCTCAGAGCAAACATGTTGCTGTTGAAATGTATTTAAATATCACCAAATGGCAGGCATTGTCAGTATTTTTTGCAGGAGAGAAACTCTCTGTATGGCCATTTTAAGAATCCTTATTTTTAACTGTTTTAGCAAAAATATTCCCTCTGCATCAAACTGCTGAATAGCAGATGCCACCCAAGAGGCAACTGATCACTCTGACAGGAGCTGCTGCATCCTCTGCCCGGGAGGGTGGATGATGGGGCAGCATTTACACTGCTCCTGCCTGGCCTGTGGCTCTTGCACAGACACTGGGCAAGCCCACAAGACTGGAGACATCCCCTGATTGTTTTAGAGAAGACATCCATGCCCACTCTGTTATCTCCATTTATCTGTGCATGGTTGGGGTATATGCATTCTTTTGAAAGACAATGACAGCACCTACAGAGCTTTCAACAAGGAGAGTTCACCATCCACAATGGATTATCCATCTGGTAGGCAGCTTTCCTAGGAATAGCAGCAGAGAAAAGTCTTGCTTTAACTCCCTTCCTTAGCAGTTATGAGCTCTCTAGCAGTGCAGAAGTTCAGAGAAGATGCACTCCTTGGGTGCTTTATTGCATTAGTGCCTACAAATCTGTACCATGGCTTTAACTCAGACAGTCAAAGAGACAAGACTAGAGAAATAAATAAAACAAACAAACAAAAAATATCTAAATACTTTGGATAAAAGTATTTTTCTGAGATTACAGAAGGAGGCTTTTGAGGGCAGAAGTGATTCCAGAGACCTGAAGTGGCCCTAAGACATTTTTTCCCAAATATAGTATTTTTCTCTCTACATGAAAAGCAGTCAGTATAGAACACATCTCCCAAAATGAGATATGATTTCTAACACTAAGAATGTATTGCCTCTACTGCTGTTGATAAAAACATCCAGAGGTCTCTTTTAAAGTAATTGCCAAACCAAGCTTGTTTTTCACTGATGTTGTAATCTGCATATGAAAGACTTTATCTGCCTGGCTCTTGATTATATTCCCTCAGGTCTAAAAGAGGAAAAAATGATGCATGCAGGGCCTGGTTCTGTACTCAGTAAGGAAGGTGGAAGGAGGGAAACTGCAATGATTCAGCTGGAATTCTTCCAAACTGGCATTCACCAGTGGGAGTACAAATTTAGTCCACACTTTTTTTGGGAAAATAACTGTGAACCAAAAAATGGAAATTTAATCCATTTTCTGTTATCCTTACTCAAAAAACTCAGGAACCATACACTCTTCAATGGAAGCAATTTAGACTTCATATTAGGATGAAGGAATCTTTCTTGACTCAGCAAGAACTGAATTTTTAGCTGATTGGAGAGTTCTTTCTCCGAATGAAACACCCCAAATTCTCACCCTCATCAGAAAGGCATCCCAATTGTTTGCTGGTTTTGTTCCAAAATATTTAATATCTAATCAACCCATTAGAAACAAGCTTCTCATCTTCCTTTCCAATATTATGAAAACGAGTGGGCCAGCAGAACAGACTATACAGCAGGAA
>NW_009953929.1:1267615-1269810 GCF_000747805.2 Chaetura pelagica | reverse complement strand
AAAAAATCAGTTATCCCTTCCCTTCTAGAGTTACAGTCACCCTTGGCAGGGCAAGTCTGGAAGTTGGCAGCATCCTTTTTGGCAGGCTCTATCCCCTTCTAATGCTGGAGATCCACGCACTGTGTCTCACTCATTTGGCTTGTTCTGCAGTGGTTCTGTAGATGGCTGATTGTACCTCCACTAAGCCAGCTCTTCCAGAGGTTGTGGAGTCCTGGTCTGTTGGGTTTCCTTCGTAAGGAGGCTCTTCCCAATCCTTGGTCCTTCTTGCTCTTCCCTTCACATAATCCTCTTAGCTTACCTTCCTAGAGAAGAGGCAACAGAATTGCACACAGTGCTCACTACGGGATAGATACAGCAGCAAAACAATCTTTTAACTGCTCCTAATTCACCCCTAACACTTGGTTTGCTTTTCCGACTGATTTCTCCTTCCAAAGCAAAAGCTGGGCTCCAGGGTTGCAGAGATCCAGGTAAGGAATGCAGAGACTTCCAAGAGGTGGGGAGAGCAGGGGGTGGTGAGGATGGCACAGCCCTGCTGCTCCGCAGGGAACCCGAGGTCCATGTCCCCTGACAAGCTTCCTTAGCTCAGCTGAAGCTCATGAAGTCTCTTCTCTCCTACGTAGGGCTTCTTGAGCATGAAACTGAAATACATCTACAGCCAAAAAAAGTACTATTTGAAACTAACCTCAAGCCAGAGAAACTGACAGAAATGGTCCCTCAGGCTTCAGCTAGCTGTAGGTCAGGTTTTAGGTTCACATCAAATGATTTTTAAATGTGTTATTTCTTGTGAGAAGACGTTAAAATTTGTCTAAAAAATTAAGACATTATTTCCATGTGCTCACTTGAGCTAAAAAAAACAACAAACCCCAACCCAAACTATTTTAGTATCTGAATATATGCAATGGTATGACTACAAATATCCCCAAACTCTTCACCTGTTTCACATTCTGAATAAAACTGGTTTAAGCACATATACATAATATTGTGGTCAGAGCAATAGTAGTTTTTACCAAGCTGTCTTAAAAAAAAATGTCCTTGGCATTTTCAAGGATAAACACTTGTCCCCTCTGAAGCTGCTGAAAAAATTCTTAACAGATTTAACTTCAGAGATAACCACCCCTATTTTAACCCAACACTACCAATGTTTTACTTGATGCCATCATTTCAGTCTCTGCTAAGCTGAAAACTTTAAGAAAGTTCTTTCTTTTGTTAGTTATATTGTTCAAGGACTCCTGGACAATCTTCAGATCTTCACTGCAATTTAGCAATATGTGCCTTTGCACCTTTCCAACAAGTCAGTCTTTTTAAACAACAGTTTCTCCATCCTGTTTGGCTTTTCAAGAATGCTCAGGGTTCCTACCACAGACATATAGAAGAAGACTCCAATCCTGAGGAGGTGAGGGAGCTTCCCACAGCATTTGCAGCACAGCACACGGCAGGGAAGCAGGGAAGAGCTCTGTGCTGAGACAACTCCCAGTCTAGAGCTGATTTTCCCAAGATGCAGCTTCAGCAGCACGGTGAGGCAGTGTGGTGTCCCTGAAACACGGGCCTGACCCACCTGGAGCTGCCCCTGCCCGAGTGCATTTTCAGAACTACAACGAGAAACAAATACTTCTACGGCCTGTGCTGCACCTGAAGACAACGGAGCTCCTGCAGACTTCCCTGATGTGACAGAGCAGAATTGGCTTTAGTGAAACCTATCAAGCTGTTTAACAGTATGACATTGAAGGCTCCGAATGCTTCATTTTGATTGGTTCTAAGTAAATTGGGCAAAAGCTCTCAATCCAGCAAAGCAATGTCACAACATAAACACAAAACATCAGTAGCCCCTTCTGCCTCTGGCTTCCAGAGTAGAAGAGCTTTTATTCTCCCTGTGCATCACGAAAGGAAAGCAGGGCGCACAAAAGACAACCCACGCGTTTGCCAGCGAGATGCGATGTACCGGGCCCACGTTAACCCGCCACGGTGCGGGCCTCCCCGTTAACCCCTCCCTGGCAGGGCTCGCTGCCGAGCACGCTGTGTTCATCGAACGGGCTCCCCGCGCCCCGTCACCGCGGGGAATCCCCACCGGCTGGGGAAATCAGCGCAACGAGTCAATAAAAAGTGCGCGTTAGGACTAAAAGCCGCGGGCATTTTCCACCTACGAGTGCTCCCTAGAGCCACAGCGACCCGAGGACCTCGGGGGAAGGCCGGGCCCG
>NW_009953929.1:1259002-1266150 GCF_000747805.2 Chaetura pelagica | reverse complement strand
GGGCAGCCGGGGCTGGGGACGCGCCGCTCCCATCTCGGCGCTCCCCGGTGCAGAAGGACACCAGCTCGGTTCAGGAAAGCTGGCTTACTGTTGCCCCCACCTGGAAGGTAACTGGGGACAGTCGCTGGTTAGGAGCAGAACAGGATCACGGTGTTAAAAGCAGCTTGTGCTCTCTCTTTTATGAAGTTAAACAAGTACGTATAGAAGAATCTGTAACAGAAACGTGTTACCTTGAAGGGACTGAGCCACAGTTTCTCTACAATGTATTGAGGTCGGTTTTGTTATAATTTTATTAGAAGGCCATCAGGCCCTCTGTTGGTTGCTTAAAATAAGCTTTATTATTTAATTTATTATTTAACTCTTTGAAGAATAATTTAATGTGGGAGACTGAAACACTACGTTGCACACTTAAAACAATTTATGGAAGATAATTTCATTAATGGAGCTCTAAAACAGAGCTAAGAGACTTCTGTGGTTGAGAGTAACATTTCACTGGCGATTGATTTAAATTTTTACACAGTGAGAGAAGCCCACATTAAAATACAGACTTTCAGCATCACTGTAAAAGTGGAATGCAGTAGCATAATCTGTGTGTTGAACATTTACCTTCAGTCGAGGTAGCTGTATTAAGATGATGAGTTTCCCTCTTGGTAAGTTTCTCTTCTGTGTTATGAGGTTCTGTAAAGACCAGGAGAAAGTGGTTTTGTTCAGTGAACCTGGAACAACAAACATGTCTTTGAAATGTGACAAGATGCTCATGATATGAAGTGGAAAAACATTGCCATGCTGCTGGTTTTGTAGTGTATTAAGGAAAGCACTCTATATAGATATTGTTCTATGTTGCAGGATAATTCATTTGGTGCCTGAATTTTTTAACTTAATTAGTTGTTATAATCTATTCTATTTGGAATAAGAAAATGCTGCTTATTCCATGTTTCTACAAAGTACTGTAATGGAATGAAGTAATTATTTTCGTGCTTAACAATTCCAGAATTTTGAAAGTGATCTTTTAGTATGTGTATTTTGCAAGCTGTCTGCATGATATTCTGGCAAGTATCCTCTTAATAGACCTTTACTTGACCACTTCTATTTATCACAAGTGCAAAGGAATTTACTATGTAGAAATGTAAAGACAGCAGGTGAAGATGTGTGATGTGTTTTATGACTGCACACGTGATGTGTACTGTGCATTGTTTTGAGTATCACAAATCTGTGAAAAACCACCCCCTGATGCCCAGTTCCCCCTCCTCCCCCCCCCAAACCCAAGCAGTATTTATAGACTGTTGCGATGGACAGTTTGTGGAAGCAGTGTGGGGGTGTTTTTTTGTCACTTAATGTCTATTGAAAAAGATCCGCACCAGCCTTTTAAAGTCATGTATCATAATATAAAGGCCCTGAGGAGATAAATTACTGGGAACAACTGTGGCTCTGACCGTGGTGGTTCGTGTGTTTAGACCAGTGTTTTTAAACTTGGAGTCGCTGGTTAGCCATGGAAAAGGTGTATGCCTCCTAAAATCTGGCCTGACCATTAGCCCCTGTTGACTTCAGCAGTAGTTGTGGATGTTCTGCACCAAAGAAAATCATGAGACTTTTATTTAAGCATCTAAATGAGAATTTAGATGGTTGACTTCAGGTACAAATATTTAAAAATTTTGGCCTTAACCTACTTTGTTCTTCAGTTAACGCATCTGTAAAGTTTGATAATAGTGTTGACCTACCTCACAGGCAAGATGTGAGGCTTTATTTATTGAAGTTTTTAAGAAATTGGAGATCCTTGAAGAGAAGGTGCTATAGAAGTGAAAGTATTATTATAAATGATACTATAGTAAGAATAAATATATGTAAATTAATGGACATAAAAAGCAGCAATGTTTTCTAAGAAAAATAAATATATAAAATATGTACGTGTGTACATCATATGCACCAATCTATGATTCACCTGTTTGTGCTTCTGCTGTGCACAGGCAGCCTGTCAGCCTCTGTGTTCCATCAGGTGAGCTCCAGGACCTTGCACTTCAGCTGAGCCCAGCCAGCCCTCCCTGCTACACCTCCAGCTGGTATCCGGGTGCTGGTGGAGCTCAGCTGGAGCTCACCACATAGGTCTTGCTCCGTGGTTGCTCCTGCAGCCCCTCTGGCTGCAGTGAGACCCCTGGATGTCACAGCCAGCACTGGTTGGGGGAGCTGGTGACTTTGCACCGTGTGGCTTGGGTGTGTTTGCAGAAGCTGCAGCAGCAAGAGAAGCTGTCACGTAACTGTGCCCTGAAATACTGATTACAGTTAGAAATGTGCGCTCCATCTCTTCTTCTTTCCACATCATAGCTTTATTCTTGCCTTTTCTCTGTAAACAGTATTTGCCATTTTGACTAAACCAATGTTTTCAACTGGGATCCATGGACTACTTCTAAGGGATCTGCAAAAGGTAAGTAAGAAAAGCAAATCAATCATCAGAAGCTTAAATTTGTTATGTGAGGGTCAACTTAAAAAATCTTTAGAGGTTGGCACGTTACAAAAAGTTGAAGATCACAGGCCTAAACGCGATTTTCAGGCTTATTCACAACTCAACGATCATATTACATATCAGGTTCCTACCCATGTATTCGAAAATGTTTCAGAGCCAAATTGAAATGGACAGGCTGACCATATGCCAAATCCTGCTCTCTGCTTATGCAAATTTTGGGAAACTCCACTGGTTTCAAGAGTGTTAGTCTGGATCCACATCACAGTACCAGTCAGAATAAATCCTGCATAGTCTACATCTCTGGCTACTGTAGAATCCCAGTATTGTATTTGTATTTTGAGTTCCTTTAAGTGTACAGATTGCTTGTCCAAAGCCAAACGTTGCTCAAGTTTCAGTAAAAAAAATTAAGTAAAATACAAAAAGGATAAAATCTGTGTGCCTGGTGGTGTTTTATTATTCTAAGTATTCCAAGCAAAACACTTGTGTTTTCTAGTTGGTTAAAAATGCACAGATAGGCAGCTGAAGGGGTATGTATCAGTTAAACTATCCACACGTCTTACAAGAAAAACACGGTGCTTTGGGACACTCAGTGGGAAAGCAGGGAAGGCAGGGTGTTCCACAGCACCATGGGGAAAATCATGGAAAATAGAAGCTGCTAGATTTTTTTATATTTTTTTTCCCTTTGTTCTTGGGTTTATTTTTTTGCTGTGCAACATTTCTCTGCGTTTCAGTCTGGGGCACAAGCAGCTACAGCCAAGAAATGGAAGTAACAGGAAAATAAAGGCCTGAAGCTTCCTTGGGAATTTTTTTGCTTCTGTGAGATCATTGGCTGTGTGAACTCTGAAAGACCTGTTTGGTTTCCAGTTGTGCCAGAAGATTTTCAACTCTGTGCAGCAGTTATCTTGTATTCTACGTGAGAGGAGTGTGCTGGACTCCAGGCTGGAAGATGAGATGGAATGTTTGGTTTATGGTTTGGAATAGGCTGCCAGGCATCAGTGCTATGAGTCCCAGAGAGGGAGAAAAAAGGCAGGAGGGCAGAACCCAGTCTACCATGAGGGGCAGTGATGTACTGTAAGCTGCTTTTCCATCTTACCTGGGACAGCTGGTTGTCAGCTCTGCCTGAGGAAATTCCTCACCGGGGCTAACTGCAGCCACAGGGTAAGCTCAGCACATGCTGTTTGCAGGGAGCTTCTGCCAAAGCTGCGGTTTACTTCTTTCGCTTTGCCCTTCTTAATAACTTGTGCTCAGCAGTTACATTTTTTAAAAGCACAGTTACCTTTTTAAAGCATTCCTACTTTCAGTGCTACAATGTAGAAATGTTAATTTCTGCTTTCTCCTTTTAAAGCGTCTCTGATAAATACTGCAGCTGCAGGGAAGAAATCATATTCTTTTCTGCATCACTAGCCCACAAGCAGTAACTTCTCATACAGTGTTAATTTACAGAATGGCAGATATTCATCTTTTGAAGGGCAGGTTTACAGAAAAAAACACTTGAATATTTCATAAATGCATGAAAGGAATAAAAACCTCAGTTACATAGTTGGGTTGATTAAAAGGCCTGAAGAGGAGATACTTCTGCGTTCTTTTATCTTGCAGAAAGCAACATAGCAGTTACTCTCATTCACAATCACTAGATACACACCACAAAGCCAAATAATAAAAAAGTAGCAAAGAGCAACGGATACTGAGTCATACATCCCTGCAAGTCAGATCAAAGGGACTGGTAGTTTTGAGTCCAATCTATTTTTGTTTGGGTTGAGACAGCATTTTGGAAGCACATGTTGAAAATCAGGCTCAATAATAGTATTGTGGGCTGAGAACATGAGACACCATTTTACTCTGAAAAGTGGGTCTCTGCATTTATACGTTGAAGAATAGAAAAAAAAAAAGAATTCCTTTATTTCTTCTTTGCACTGTGAAAATATGAGAACATGAGACACCATTTTACTCTGAAAAGCGGGTTTCTGTCTGCATTTATACTTTGAAGAATAGAAAAAAAATAAATATTCCTTTATTTCTTCTTTGCACTGGGAAAATACATTATTGAAATCTGGTGGATCAGAGGTGCATATGGATGCACTGTTGCTTCTGATCTAAACACTCTTCTGTTACAGCTCAAATTACCATTCACAGGGATTCAGATTTGCTTACATCCTAAAGTAGCTTGTTGTGTGTAACCCTTTGTATAAAATGTCTTTTGCAAATGATGGAAGAGTGAGTTCCCTTTGTGCAAACAGTTACCACAGACTGAAGAATACAGGTGTAGTTGTAGGGTTAAAGTGGATTTTGGGTTGAAATCCTACTTCAGTGAGCAATTCCACTGGAGTGGGAAATTTCAGAAGTGTGTGAACTACGAGTTTCTCTGGAAAACTGTGTGCAATCATGTAGTCAGTCCTGGTGCTGAAAACATTTACTTAGGGGAACAATTGTGAATCCTGAGAAGAAGTGTGATTGGAGCTCTCTTGCTTGTGTTCATGCCTGGCAGAGTCCAGAGTCTTTCCTGTATCAGTGTGTTCTGTGTCAGTGAAAATTTAACAGCTGCTGAAGAAGATTATTTGGGTATGAATATGTACATCACGCAGAGGAATGGTTATTAATCATACTGACCTGCAGATTTAAGTATGAACAGTGCATTATTAATAAGGTGTGAGATATGGTTATGGACACGATATTGAGTATCTAACATTCATTGGAAAGAAATGAGTAGGAGAATTGTTTGATTTGGTCAGAGCTCTTGGTGTGCATCTAAATCCTCCTGAGCTTAGTGGTCCTTTTCCTTTTATTACAGACATTTTGTAGATATAATGTCCTTGTCTGTTCTGCTGGTCTAGAGAATATGCTCCATCTCACTGAAGTTAGGTAGTTTTGTTAGCACATTTTGTTGCCAATGAAAACTTTAAAATTTGTTTGTATTAACCTCTGCATATTTAACCCACACCAGAGGTGGCTCCCTGTCAGTTCCTCCTCGGTGCAAGAACTTCACACAAACATTACAAATTCGTGTTACAGAAGGGTCAAGGAAGTGAGTTGTGTGGCAGGTCTTTCATGGCTATGAATTCTAATGTTTCTGAGAAGTATTTAAATTTGGTAACTCGCTTTCATTAAAGCTAGAAAACCCTGCAGCTTATCCTGCTTATACATTTTGCCTGGATGTGTGTAGAAATGGAGATATTTAAGAGAAATGCTACAACTGTGTTAACAAAATGGGGTTTATGTCATGGGGAAATACATATATTCATACTAGATGTATTAAATTATGTTGATCTTTGATCAATGCGGCATAAAATCTTTTTGCTTGTGTTAAGGAGAAGGAGCAATACTACCCCTTCTTTTGGCATATATTTGCTCTTACTAAAAACAGCCAGGTCTGTAACTGGCCCCACAGCTCTGGCCTGAGCTGATCTCACGAGTGTTTCTCACATCCTGCAGATCTTGAGATTTTGGATCAAGGTGATTGCAATCTCTTCCAAATAGCTTCAGCTGAGAAGTACCTCGGCTATTTTAAGGAGATTTTTATGGTAAACAAATATTGTGAAATTGATTTGTCTCATTGGCTTATGAAATTTGGGAGGAATAGCTTGAGATGTGTTGTTACTGCTCTTGTTGCCATTGCTGTTGTTATTATTATTGAGTCCCCAAAACTACTCTTGATTTGTCATAAATCTAAAGCTTAATACTTCAGCTCATTACAGGTCCAGATATAAGCAGCTCCATTCTGTCTCTAGGGTTTGGTGTTTTTTTATCCATGTAGCAAAATCTAACCATTCAATTTAAGTTATTATTTTGTTTTCTTTTCATTAATAGCAAATGCCAATAACAGCATTTGCTTTGTGGAGGAGGTGAATGACTGAAATTTGAGAAATATGCTTGCAATATAAATAAAAATTTGCTTTCCCTTATAATGGGAAGAATGAGACTTTTAAATTACTTAGAACATGTGGTGATGAGCAATAATTCCAGTTTGATTTCCACATTGTAAATAAGGACTCATTACTTGGCCAGGTAGTATTAGGAGACAGAAAAATATGCTTCTGTCAAAACAGCTGTAACTATTGCAGGCTTTGAAGTAAATTAAGCGAAACTGTAAAAATAGAATAGGAACCATACCTTGTTCTAGTCAGGTAGTAAACGTTTCTCTCTGAGAATAAATATAGATCTCTCTGTATTATCTCAGTGTCACAATCGTATGTAAGATAGGTGACATTCCAGTTGTTCTGGAAGTTGCTTCTGCTTCCTTTCTGAAGGAAAGAGAAGAGTATCCCTTGGGTAGCGATCAGTATCAGCATTCTTCCAGATATGAATTGATCATGTTGCCCCCGCCGAAACAAAACCAAAAAAACCTTCACAACAACCCACAAAACAAACAAAAAAGCCAAAGCCACCCAAATGTCTTTATTTTCTGTGGGCAGTTGTTTGGCTTTGCCCAAGGCACAGCACCAGGCCGGACTCCCCGCAGAGAAGCGGAGCTGCCCAGCCCTGGGGGCTGCTCCAGGCTCCCCCCGGAGGGCACCACGGGCCTGTGGTGAAAGGGCCAAAAGTCCCCCAGATCTTGCTCCGTGTTTTACTTAACCCAGCAATACCGCGGCGTTGAAAATAAGCGTCTGGCGCTAACCCAAGCAATGCTCGGCGGCCGGGGAGCAGGATCCTTTCGTTTCGGCGCCAACGGGTCGGAGCGCAGCCCCGACAGCCC
>NW_009953929.1:1256173-1258886 GCF_000747805.2 Chaetura pelagica | reverse complement strand
CTCCTCTTTCTGCCTTCCCCCCCTCCTTTGTTTTCCTCTTGGATTTATTTTGCTTCCTTGCTGTCCTTCCTTCTTGGTCTTTTCTTTCTTTTGCTCTCTTTCCTTTTCTCTCTTTTTCTTTTATTTCCTTCTTTCTTCCTTTCCTTCTTTCTCTCTTTTCTTTCTCGCTCCCTTTCTCTCTTCCTCTCTTTCTTTCGTTTTCTCTCTTCCCAGATTTTCATCCATTCATCTTTAAAAGTGATGAAATCATGTAGCTGCGGGCGAAATGCTGATTAATGAATTCAATGACTGTGCCAGTAGGGCCGCTTCCCCCTCCTTAATTGCTGCCTCACTGATGTTGGATGGAGGGCGGGAAGGAAGGTCCTGGGTGATGTTTGGGGATGGAGAGCCGGGTGTTTGCCCGTGCCTCGGTACCTGCTGGCAAACTCGGAGTGGGTCGTGCAGAACCACGCGTGCTCCTTCGGAACAAATAGGTGTGACCCACCTGGGGTCCGCAAAACCCTCCTGGTCTCTTTCTGAAGTAAAACTCTCGGTGGAAATCTACTGCGGTGGAATTAATGAACACTGTTGCTTTTACGAGTAGTTAGCGAGGACTAGACGCCTCGTTTTGAAATGTGGCTGGTAACTATGGGGGAGCTGGGGAAGGGAGATGCGAGTTTCCCCTCCCGTGGGTGAGACACGCAGGTGGGCTCAGGAACCCGGCCTGGCCCTCCCTTTCGGGAACACGGCGGGGTGTCTCCTCACCTCTCGGATTTGAATCCGAAATTCGATCGCCATCTCTAACGCCATAAATAAATGCCACGCATCTTTTCCTCCCGCCTCTTTGAAGGGGAGGAGCGGCCCGTCCTCGCTACCGTGGGCCCGCAGGAACGAGCCCCCGGGCTCTGCCCAACCGGGGGGCCGGGAAGCCCGGAGAGCACACACCGCACACACCCGAGACCACAGAGCCATCCCTGCCCTCGTCCCAGCAGCCGTGTGTTAGCATGGAGTGGCAGCTGCAGTATCACTTACTGGAGAATCTGGTAGTAATCAGAAAGGTGAGGAGTTAGTGAAATACATGCTGTATTTATTGCCATTTTACAGGGAGGGAGAGGGCGGCCCGCGCCGCAGAGAGACCCATTTGTAGGGTTAAGTGTTTCAGCCTTATCCACGGGTAGCCTCGCTGGACTACGGGGAACTGGATTTCGCCTTTCCTGGCAACCACCTCCCAGTCCGGGGCCGCGGGAAGATGCCCCCGAAGAGCAGTAGAGGGGGCTCCCCTGGGTGTTTCCTCCCTCCGGGCCCCGCAATCCCGGAGCGGTTCCCAGCCTTGCCTCAGGGTTGCCTGAGGTGGTGAGGGAAATTTGGGGTGTCCTGTCCCTTGTTCCTGTCCTTACACTGAGCCTCCCCCGGTACCGAGCCGCCCCCCACCCCGCACCGGGGCCTTCTGGGGCTGCCAAACCTGCTGGGACTGTAAATTAATGAAAACGTAACACGGGAAAGAAAAAAAAAAAAAAGAGAGAGAGAGATAGACAGTGCTGAGACGTGCTGATGGGACATAAAAGCGATGGAAAAAGGTTCAAAGCTTTCGGTGATGACTTTTCAACCTTTATTTATGTGCCTATTAATGCAATATCCATCATGGAGATATCCATCTTTATCCTTTCAACTGATATGCTGGGAATCAATTGGATATGCAGATTACATTTCATAAGTTTCCAAATGTTAATCTGCCCGGCCCTTTGCCGGTAATTTCTTTTTTTCGCCAAATAGTATTAAGTTTCTGCCGAAAGAAAGAAAAGAAAAAAAAAAAAAGGGGGGGGGGGAAAATTAAGAAAAAAAAAGGGAAAAGATGACAGCATGTGGGCATGAGAAAGGAATGTAGAGGACAAAGAGAAAGCAAAGAGGTGTGTGTATGTGTGGAAGGAGACATCAGAAGAGGCAGTTACAGAAAGTAGTGAAGTTGTCTAACATATAGAGATGGTAAGTGACATGTTTGTTTGAATTCTGGGGCTGCTCAGCCTGGCTGCACTCTGGTTTCTGCCTTTGATCAGCTGCATAGCAGGCTAGTGTCAGATCAGAAAGCAAATGAGATGATAAAGCAGCTGAAGCTGCACTGAGTTTTACAGCAGCAGAGTGACAGGGGGTGGGAGAGACTGTTGAAAGAGGGGAATGCTCTCTGAGCTTTAATTCACAGTCTTGGTGGTGAAGGAGGCTGCCTCCCCTGCTGAGAGGTTGTGAATGGCCAGAGCTAGAAGCTCCATTGCACTGGTCACATACAGAAAAAGGACCTGTCTCTACATGCTGGTACCATTGTCATCAATGGTCTACGGCGCGCAGAAACTTTCGCTGGGAAGGCTCCATCGGCGGAGCTGTGACCGGTGGTTTCTCCAGTGTCGCCGCGTGTGGGATGTCGCAAGGTGCCACCACCTCCCAGCCCCGCTCCGTCTGCCCCCGCCACAGCATTCCCTGCTCAAATCAGAGGATTTGTTAACCGTTCCTATTACTCTAGCCCCCAAATTACTAGATCTATATGGAAGTTTATCTTCCCCGACGTTGTACAAGTGGCCGCTGTACGAAGGTCACCCTCGTACGGAAAAGTCGATGCTGGTTGATTGGCCTCTGGTCCGCGGCAGCGCCCGGACCCCCCTGACCACTCCCACCCCCCTTTGCCACATCTGGCTCGCCACACGGACGGACCCCCTTAACGCGGAGCACACGCTGGGGATGGGGC
>NW_009953929.1:1255082-1256140 GCF_000747805.2 Chaetura pelagica | reverse complement strand
CGCCGCGCACACGCTCCCCGCAGCATCCTCTGCCCGCACCGCCGGGCGCCGGCTCCTGGGGCTCTGCCCTGCCCGGGGGCCGGGCGATCCCCTAAACGCACGGACCTGCTCGCTCTGGAGGAGGGAGTGAAGGAGGAAACCTGTGTGAAGAGACGTGCCTCGGGCAGGGAAACTGAACGGGCCAGTCCCGGGGCAGCCTCACCAGGAACCTCCAAACCGCAGGTTCCTGGAGGGCTGTTTATGGCCGGGGCAGCGGCAGCGCAGAGCACGAACCAGAAATCACAGGCGCCCACACACGAGTTATGCCACTCTTCTTTTTCCTTTTCCTTTTCTTTTTCTTTTACTCTTTCTCTTTCTCCCTTTCTTCTATTTCTCTCATTGTCTCCCTTTCTCCTTCCTTTTCCTTTTGTTTTTCCTTCCCTCTTTCGAGTACACCTTGCTATTTGCGAAGCTGTGCTCCCCTCTCCCTTTCACCTCGCCTGGCAATAGTTAGGCAGAGAACTCCCCGCGAAATCCTTCTGAGAAATTAAGTATGCTCACAAACCCGGAAACAGTATAATTGATTTCTTTCTAATAGAGAAGAATCCAGTAATGCTATCGCTCAGAAATTGTTGCCTGTGTTCCTAATAGCTCTAATTTTCACTGTCCATTTGATGTGCTGCAGGTTTAATATAGAGCTCTCACTAATCCAATTAAAAATGCACCTGGCCTGGAAGAGCTCTGTAATTAGCAGAAGCATTTTTAGCTATTTCTGCTGGAAAACCGTGAAATCATCTCTGCTGGCATAAAGGATTGTAATATGGGGGAGGGGGCGAGGAGGGGAGGGAGGAGCGGGGCCAAACATTCGTGCCTAATCTTTTTCCCTTGAATTTTTAACAGTTTCCGTGCGGAAGGATGCGGCTGCTCCTGCTCGGTGTCTGATAGCGCAGGACGAGACTAGGTGGGTTTTATACGGCTCTCCCCTCCCACTCCCAGGACCCCGGCCCAGGAGCCTGTCTCGGGGGAGCGGGGCTCGGCTTTGGGACTGCGGGATGCGCCAGGGCGGCGGGGGGGCCCCC
>NW_009953929.1:1254436-1254765 GCF_000747805.2 Chaetura pelagica | reverse complement strand
GCGGTGGCCCCGCGGCCGCGGTGGGCAGGGTCTCTGCTCCGCTCGGGGGGACCGGGGACTGTCGGGGGATGCTGCCCGCGCTCCCGCGCCTCACTTCTCCCCGCCGCCTGTTTCCCAAGCAGGAATTAAATGTAAATAGCCTTACCCACTGCCTTTTTTTGTTGTTGTTGTGATTATTTTTATTGTTACTGTTTTTTAGTTAATAACACTTCACCCGCCTTCCTTCCTCCAGTGAAATCCGCGTGGTGTGAGAGGTATTTCGGCACGTTTGCCGGGGGCAGTGCGTGCCGGGACCCCGCGTCTGCCCGAGCCGGCGGGGGGGGCCGCGC
>NW_009953929.1:1253169-1254346 GCF_000747805.2 Chaetura pelagica | reverse complement strand
TCCAAAAGCTTTGGTCATCGCGGTGCTTTGCAAAACGCAAACGCTGCGTAAAATATAAGCAGACTTTTATTGTCCTGCGAACTTTTCTTGCCAACCTGCGATTTTCAGGGCACGTGAGAAGCTTTCCTAAGCGGAGCGGGCGGCCGCCGCGCGCTCAGGATGTGGGGGTTAT
Organism: Chaetura pelagica; assembly: GCF_000747805.2. Lineage (NCBI taxonomy): Eukaryota > Metazoa > Chordata > Aves > Apodiformes > Apodidae > Chaetura > Chaetura pelagica. The sequence goes on along the minus strand of NW_009953929.1, from coordinate 1,254,174 downwards.
TTTTCTACATTTAAAGAACGACGGAAACCTCTAGGTTCGGTGGCCGGGCGATGCAGAGAGCAGGACCAGGGGCCGGAGCATCCAGGCGTGCGGGGCACACGCGGCTGCGGTGCCGCAGCGGGAGCGGCGATGCCGGAGCTGTCTGCGGGTGCCTCCATCCCGGGCTGCCGGCAAACTCCGAGTTTCCCCGAGCGCTGCTTCCTTTCCCTCGGCGGGTGGATTCATTTATTATTCCGGCTCCTCATTTCTGCCTAAAAAGCACGAACCCCCGCCCTCTCCGGGGTCGGTACCAGCCCCGAAACGAGCGCCCGGCCCGTGAAGGAGAAGCGGACTGTGAGACCAGAAAACATTGTTTCCCTCGTTTCAAATGGGGAAACCTGAACGATTCTCATCCTTTTGATTGATTAAGGCCTTGAATAACTTGAAGATCGGGAGTGACAGTTACTGAATAGACTATTGCAAATAAAGAGCACTGTGGAAAGCTGGGCTGGCACTTCAGAGTGTAAAGGAGGCGAGTTTGCTGGCACTTACCAAGTTATAAATAAAAGGCCATGCACAATAGTACCTTCTTTAAGGACAGACAGTCTTTACAACACTCCTGGCGTCATATCCTGCTGTGGTCACTTCAGCTCCTAGGCAGACTTTACCTCTTTTATTTTTCCAGCAGTTTAGTTTGAATACTACAATAAATTCCTGGGAACAAACGCTTGTTAGTAAGACTTTAACACGCACCGCCTCGCATCCACACACCCGCATATACACACTCACGCACACGCATGTAACGCGGGGACACATTCGTCCCACAGATTTTTAAAAGCAGAAATCCCCGCAGAGATCTCAACTGGCAGTTAGCCCTTTCAAAACCTTTAGCACCATTTTGCCCAGAGGTGTTTCTTCTGGACGGCGGGAGGTTTCGGTATAAAATAGATAAATAGAAAGAAAAAGCTTTTCCTCATTATTTGGAAAAAGAAAAAAAAAAAAAAAAGTAAAAATTAAAGGAAAAAA
>NW_009953929.1:1250092-1251758 GCF_000747805.2 Chaetura pelagica | reverse complement strand
GCTGGGACTGTGGGGCGGGCGGCGGAGACCTGCCTTGCGGGGAAGCAACGACAAAGAGGGGGGAAAAAAAAAGAAAAAAAGGAAAAAAAACAACAAAAAGACCCAGCAGGATCCGAAGGAGACGTTAACGCCATTTCCCCCTCCTGCCTCCCCTCCCCTCCTTTTCTAGTCTCTACTCCTCTAGGCCAGGGCAGAGTCAATCAGCTCGGAGGAGTGTTTATCAATGGCAGGCCTTTACCCAACCATATCCGACACAAGATAGTGGAGATGGCCCACCATGGCATACGGCCCTGTGTCATCTCTCGCCAGCTGAGAGTGTCCCACGGCTGCGGCTCCAAAATTCTCGCCCTTGCGCGCCCGCCCGGAGCCGGGCAACCCCGGGCCGGGCAAGGCACGACCGGGACTCGGCCCGGGGTGGCCGGCAGCGGGGTTTGCATGCGGGGAGGGGGCACCCGGGGAGGGCTGGGGGGACCATGCGAGGCCCGGGGGTGGGCTCGGACAAGCACCGCGCACAGCAGTGCCCGCCGCGTCTCCGCCTGTTGCTCTGAAACTTTCCGAGGCTTCGAAAATACTGTTGGAGCTCGTGGCTGTTGCTGTTGGGGTTTTTTTGTTTTGTTTTAATTAATAAAACGCTATTTTAAGAAGTAACTTCTCAAACGAAACTAGGGAGAAAGGGATGGTTTTGCTAAGGCTTTACTGTCCGAAGCCCCGAGTGCCCCACGCTCAGCCTCTCGGGGGCCGCGGGTGGGCTCGGAATTGCCGGGACGGACAGGGGCAGCAATCGGTCAGATGTGAGGGCTTCAAGAGCGAGGTGGGATCGGGCCCTCGCTTCTTTCGTTGCAAAGCGCAAAAAAATTGCCTGTGTTTCTGGCTGTTGTCTGCCTACCGCTCCTTCGCCTGCTCTGTGTGTTTTTCTGCCCGCTCCGAAGCCGCGTGTATTTATAGCTACACCGCCGAAAAGTTTGCGCTCACAATAATGCAGACAAATATGGAGCCTTCTCTCCTCCTACTGTTGCTTTTCCTTCCCACAGAAGCGAAGTAAATAATTGGGTTTCTGCTGCAAGTTGCTGCTATATTTCCCCCCTCTTTTGTTGCTTCTAAACCAGCAATGGTTGGACTTTCCATTTCAGTGTTAGGAGTAGAGTTTTTATTTTTATAAATGTGCTACCGAACGAAAGGCTGTTCCCAAACGTGAGGCTTTTGTTTTGTTTGAATTCGACTTATTTTTAAAATCACGAGGCAATCGAAGAGACCTCTTGGTTTTACTCGGACCTCTCAGCGCTTTTCATACACGAGTTTTGATTTGGCGCTGCCAACTTTGTTCAGCCGAAACTTCGCTGCCTTGGAGCTTCGCTCACACGGAGTCCTTCTCTAAACCAGACCCAGAATTTTCCCGGGATTTTTGTCTCGGCCGTACGGTAGCTGATGCTGTCTAATTCGGGGTTTTCCTAGCCGAGGGCTCGATCCCACCTTTCCCTGTAATCCTGAAGGATTTCCTGGGAAATTTCGTTCCATCCGGAATGCCTGTTTTGCGCTGGCCCGTTGTTACCCTTCATGTCCCTTCTGTATTTAACCTGCCGGTGCTCTGGGTGGTTTATATCGGGGTCACTAAGCGGAGCCGGTGTCTGCATTTGCTGCCGGCGGGGTGGTGGGCAGGAAGGCTCCT
>NW_009953929.1:1248751-1249465 GCF_000747805.2 Chaetura pelagica | reverse complement strand
CCAAACGCGCGGCCGGGCCGTGGCGGGGGGGGCCGCAGGGCACTGGTGGGGCCTCAGCTCCCCGGCCCGGCCGTGGGGGCTGCTGGGGACGAGCCCGGTCACAGCTTTGCCCTCCCCCCGAAGTGAGCTCCATCAGTCGCATCCTGCGGAGCAAGTTTGGGAAAGGCGAGGAAGAGGAGGCTGAACTGGAAAGGAAGGAGGTGGAGGAAGGCGACAAGAAGGCCAAGCACAGCATTGACGGCATCCTCAGTGAAAGAGGTAAAGTCCCATTTCTCCCCTGCTCTCTGTGGAGCTCTGGGACCGGCCCTTGCCAGCTCGGGCTGCCCGTGGGTATCACTCCCCTTCTCCTGGAGGTTGTCCCAGGGCCAGTGCAGTGGGAGGTGTATAGTGAAGAGCTGGCCCTTATGAGGCAGCTACAACATCCCCTTCCACCCCATCCCCTTCCCCCACCGGTACGACCCTGCAGTGTGCAGGAATGGTGTGGAGTTGGAGACAAAGATAGGAACTGCACCGGGTTTGGCTTTCAATAGCAGGGTCTGGGACCAGGGGGCAGGGAGAGCTGGAGCCGGCAGTGAAGTCTTCAGCATGGCTACCCAGGGGCTGCTTTGCCAGCCCACGCTGAGCAGAAGGCTGCAGCAGCACAGGAGGGGCAGTGGTAGCCACGGGCCACGGAGCCTCGAGTCTCCCCACAGTCGTGGGCAGGGGGCCGCGTGG
>NW_009953929.1:1244331-1248576 GCF_000747805.2 Chaetura pelagica | reverse complement strand
GGCGTGGCGGCCTGTGCGTGGATCTGGCTGCCCAGCACATGCACAGGCACTGGTGAAGGCGAGACAAAAGTACCAAATGAGCTGGTCAAACATTTGTACAACTTTTCCAGCTTTTACAAAGAAGGCCTTCTATACACAATCTACACTTGGAGATGAACTTGGAAAACAAAGAGGGGGGAGTCCGTTGAAACTCACACTTTGGCTTTGCACAGACAAAGCTTCAGCTAGCAGCAGCTTGATGTGAACAAAAGAAGGCAACCTTTTTATAATTCAAGGAGAAAAGAAGAGAAAACAGCCCCACAAAAGGCCGAGAAAAGACATTATGGGCTTGCAATGAGGGATGAATTATTCAATGAGCCCCTAATAGCTGATGCTCCACGCAGTTTTATGGACTCTCCACCGTGGAAAAAGTAGCTGTATTTACCTAGAAAATGTTTCTTGCATTTCTAGAAACTTAAGAGATGCTGAGTGCCATTCAAGAAGGACAAGTGAAACTCGTTCTTTAGAAGAGGGTTATTTCCTTGTTGTATTGGAACAAACCTTAAAACACTCTCAAAACTGAGTTTTTGACTCTTTACTAAAGCTTTCTGAGGAGCCCCATCTTCTCTGTGTCTGTGTTTGCTTGGATGCATGTAATACAAACACACAGAAGATGTTAACAATAAGGTGAAAAGGCAGAGTTTGATTGCCCAGTCCAGCTGCCCCTGTCAGAGAGTTTCCCCTAGAACCTCCTGTGACCAGGAATTTTTCCGAGAGGCACGTGCACCAAGGGAAAACCAGCTAAACTCAGTGCCCTAGTTTTTTGAAGGTATCTAGCTTTGCTGCCTTCCTGAGTTTCTCTACAGAGATTAAAAACAGAAGATAGGAAGCCTTGATGGAATTTATGGAACAAAAAGAATTAATAGAGACAGCAATATAAAAAATATTTTCACTGTAACTCCGTTCTCTCCTTCTCTTTGAAATACTTTTCTTTGACTCTTTGGTTCTTAAAGCAGGGCTTCTTACCTACCATAAATCTGTGTCCAGGCATGTGGCTGCTCCCGCCAGCCTTGGGGAGCCCCAGGACTCCTTCAGGAAAAGCCCTGGGGCTGGTGGTGCCTTGCTGTGAATGGGGGTTCCCTCGTGCTCTCCAGCATGGTTGTATGTGGAGGTTGTTTTCTGCCCTCCAACGTACCTTCTCCTTTCTGTAAGTCTTCGGCATGGCTCCCCGGGGGCTGCTTGGCCAGCCCACGCTGAGCAGAAGGCTGCAGCAGCACAGGAGGGGCAGTGGTAGCCACGGGCCACGGAGCCTCGAGTCTCTCCACAGTCGTGGGCAGGGAGCCGCGTGTCCTGTTTCTTCTCTTAAAACTGCTGGGGAAACCTGGTGTTGGTGCTTGGTCAGGGATTGCGAGGAGGTGCAACCTGAATGAGGCGGAGGCAAAGGGCTGCTCCGGGGGCAGCCACAGCCCCTGCTGCCGTTGTGCCCTCCTGCCTGGCTGCGCTGGAGTGGAGGGGCAGGAAAGGGCCCGGCGGGGCGGCCTGTGCGTGGATCTGGCTGCCCAGCACATGCACAGGCACTGGTGAAGGCGAGACAAAAGTACCAAATGAGCTGGTCAAACATTTGTACAACTTTTCCAGCTTTTACAAAGAAGGCCTTCTATACACAATCTACACTTGGAGATGAACTTGGAAAACAAAGAGGGGGGAGTCCATTGAAACTCACACTTTGGCTTTGCACAGACAAAGCTTCAGCTAGCAGCAGCTTGATGTGAACAAAAGAAGGCAACCTTTTTATAATTCAAGGAGAAAAGAAGAGAAAACAGCCCCACAAAAGGCCGAGAAAAGACATTATGGGCTTGCAATGAGGGATGAATTATTCAATGAGCCCCTAATAGCTGATGCTCCACGCAGTTTTATGGACTCTCCACCGTGGAAAAAGTAGCTGTATTTACCTAGAAAATGTTTCTTGCATTTCTAGAAACTTAAGAGATGCTGAGTGCCATTCAAGAAGGACAAGTGAAACTCGTTCTTTAGAAGAGGGTTATTTCCTTGTTGTATTGGAACAAACCTTAAAACACTCTCAAAACTGAGTTTTTGACTCTTTACTAAAGCTTTCTGAGGAGCCCCATCTTCTCTGTGTCTGTGTTTGCTTGGATGCATGTAATACAAACACACAGAAGATGCTAACAATAAGGTGAAAAGGCAGAGTTTGATTGCCCAGTCCAGCTGCCCCTGTCAGAGAGTTTCCCCTAGAACCTCCTGTGACCAGGAATTTTTCCGAGAGGCACGTGCACCAAGGGAAAACCAGCTAAACTCAGTGCCCTAGTTTTTTGAAGGTATCTAGCTTTGCTGCCTTCCTGAGTTTCTCTACAGAGATTAAAAACAGAAGATAGGAAGCCTTGATGGAATTTATGGAACAAAAAGAATTAATAGAGACAGCAATATAAAAAATATTTTCACTGTAACTCCGTTCTCTCCTTCTCTTTGAAATACTTTTCTTTGACTCTTTGGTTCTTAAAGCAGGGCTTCTTACCTACCATAAATCTGTGTCCAGGCATGTGGCTGCTCCCGCCAGCCTTGGGGAGCCCCAGGACTCCTTCAGGAAAAGCCCTGGGGCTGGTGGTGCCTTGCTGTGAATAGGGGTTCCCTCGTGCTCTCCAGCATGGTTGTATGTGGAGGTTGTTTTCTGCCCTCCAACGTACCTTCTCCTTTCTGTTCTGTGGACTTTGCTCCAAGTTCAGTCAGTGGCAAGATTCCCTCTGCCTCAACAGGGTAGGACAACCCTGTCCTGTCCTTGTGCAGGCAGGTTTTGGCTGGATGGACGTGGCTGGGCAGTTGTGTGCAAAGGGTGGCTTGATAATCCCATCTGTTCTGTGGCAGTGTCTGGGAAGGTTTGTCAGTTGGAGGGAGAGTGTGCTCCCCACAGCAACGCCTGCTCCCCCTCCCTGACTGGCAAGCTGTTGCTTAATCTTATTACTGGGGTGGCTGGGATGCTGCAGCGTGAGAGAGCTGCTGCTCAAGAAAAGTTTTGTTACCACAAGCATGCTTTATGTACAGTGTGATACTATAAGGACAACACACCGGAGAGCTCACTGCAACAAAAAAAACCAACCATAAAGTAAGTCCACCACTAATTTCCACATCCAGCTAACAAAAGAGGTTCTGCTTCACCTCCCATTGCCAGCAGAGGAGCTTCCATTTCACCCTGTCTATAAAAATCATCAGGTCAGATCCCGCTCTCCTACTGAAATTACTGGCAGCACTTCTGAGGATCTTGATGCTTCAGGATCATATTTGTCAGTTCCCACCAGCCTGGCTGTGAGGGCTGATGTGGCAGAGGTGCCTGCTGGCAGGGCAGCCCTGATGACCTCTCTGACGCTTGGGTTGCTTGCAGTATGTCTGAAGGTTATCCTGGTGGTGTGTGGCCAAGCCCCCGTGCAGCACGTCAGCCCTGGGAGCTCTGTGTCACAGTGTGAAAAAAGTGCAGATTTTTGGGGTCTTCTATGGTTTGCATGATTTTTATAGCTCTGGTGTTAGGGTCTCAAGTTATCATGGTAGCAGGAGTGTGGGTGCAGGGAGATGCAAAGGAGCCTTTTAGTTAGTTCAGAAAGCAAGTCCTAGGGCTGAGCACGGAGTGGGGAATCCAATCACTTTTGTGCTCAGGAGCACACATGTAGAGCTGGACATTTGCTGACATTGTCTGAAATCCTTTCTTTGTTGTGGGTGTTTGGGCGGCTAGGGAAGAGGCATTTGGATAAAAATTGTAATTAATTGAAGCTAATTCAAGATTTGGGATTTGGGGAGTACTTAAAGCAGAGTTGGATTAGGGAAAAGAGAAATATGGTATTTTTGAAAAAAAAAAAAAAAGTGCAATAGAAACAGTGTCTCATGTGGCTTGGGATTTTTCCCACCGCATATGTAAGTGGAGGTAAACTGTGTTTCAGCCTCTGTTCAGGGACACGTCTTTCACTGGCATTTCCAGATGTCACATGAGTAGCCTGCTTTGCTGTATTTGCCATTTCAGTCACTGTCACCCTCTATCCTGATTTTGGGTATATATTTAAAGAATAACTTGGTTGTTGCAGTGCCTATCAGGAAGCTTATAATTTTATAATAGCATATCTGTATTTCAGCTGCATGCATTTTTCTTAAAGGCACAAACCATAAATAAAGAACATGAAAGAGAAACCTCTGTGCCTTTATATGGCGCATCAGGGCATATTTTTAGTATAAGTGCTACAGAAGAGGGAGTCGCTTGTACCTTCA
>NW_009953929.1:1230185-1244272 GCF_000747805.2 Chaetura pelagica | reverse complement strand
GGGCTGGGGCAGGGACCCCCCCGCCCGGCCTCAAAGGGGGCCTCTGTTCCCGACCGGCGGAATTGGCCCCCGGGCCCTGTCCCGGCGGATCCTCCCCCAGTCATGCGCACCCGTCCAAAAAGGGCCCTACTCATCCCCAGCCTCTACCCCTGGCTGTACTGAGAGCAATTCAGGCTACGGCAGACTAAATTGCCTCCTTTATTTCCTTCTTACTTTCATCTTGGACCAAACCCTTCCCCCCTCTCCCACCCCTTCCTCTTTTCTTTTTCCCCCTCTGTGCCTGAGGCTCACATTAATACAATTTCGGCACCACCCCTATTTTTGTGTGTGTATGTGGGGAGTTCGAAGGCGGGGAAGAAAAGGACCTCAGCACAAAAGCCCTGCTCAGCAGCTAGAAAGTTCAAGCTGCTGCTGCTGCTTCTCTAGCTGTGTGATGCTTTTCCTGTTTGCAAGTTTTGGGAAACATTTTTGCTTTGTACTGTAATGGAATTAGAGGACAGATGCTGACTGTAAATGGGACACGCGACTACCAGCCCCTAGCTTAAATATTTAGATGCAATGTTACAATTACTGACTTGATGCACAGGCTTTGAAGTGGTGGCACATGATCTAAAGGGTAGCTCAGGCTAGATGCGCTTGCAGATGTTTTGGTTAGGGTTGGTCAGTATCATGCAGCCAGTTATTTTTAGCTTGTTAAACTAATAAAGGCAGTTTATTAAAGGACAGGATTAACATGCAGGCACCAGTTATTGGTTTGAGTCATCCCATTCCTTTCTGCATCATAGGCTGTCGGGTTAGTGGCTGGAGCATGGGATGAGGCAGATGCCAAGTTAGACTTTGGTTGTGATTTTCTGATGAAGGACTTGTCATGATTTTGCTGTCTGTCCCAGGGCACAACAGTGAGAGGATTTACTCACTCTGTGAAATACTGCCATGTCTTATGGCTGAGAAGCACAATGTTGTTCCCTTGCCCAGGGTTCCTGGTAAAGATTGACTTATGGAATGAAATGTGATGACTGTGGCTGCAGGCAATTATCTTCTTGAGTCTGGCATTTTGTACAACTCTTTGCATATTTGGTCACTAACAGGTCTAAGAAATTGGCTTGTGTAACTTGAACAGAATTTAGTTTCTGAGACTCCCAGAGCTGACAAGAAAATAGTGCTTAATTAAGAAAAACTCCCTGGTGACTCCAGGATTTGGCTTGAGGCAGATAGTGCTAACAGTGTTCTCTGTCTGTCTTTTCCCTCTTTCTTTCATCATATTTCAGTAGTGTAAGAGACCATCCTGGACAGAAAATTCAGGTGCTGCACAAGTGCAAATCTGTGTTTTGTTTCTTCTGCCTGACTCATCATCACTGTGGGGCTCTGGGCCAGGCTCCTGCTTCCAAATAGTTATTCTGAGCTAATGATAATAATTGGTGACCTCAGTGACAAATAATGACCTCATTTTCAAGTAAGAGCACCATGTTCCAGCATGTTGAGAATTTTTAGAAAGGCACTAAATGTTTGTGTTTTGAGTTACTTCTGAGTGGAGTTTGCTGATCCAGGGATGCAGGGAGAGGTTCATTCCCTCCTGTCTGGAGGGCCAGCTGGGGGACTTGGAGAAGAGTGTTAATTGTCAGACTAACTGCACACTAATTGCTGTACATAAGCACTGCTCACACTTCCAGCGGTGGGAAGAAAGGTTGTTACTTGGTCTTGCAGCCACTCTCTGAAGTCATGTGCAAGCATATCCTATCCCTTCTGGAAATCATGATTTCAGTAATGGGTTTGGATGTTTTGCCATCATAAGGACATTTTTTTCAACCCGAAGAGAGCCACTGCCTGCTCAAATAAACTACAGTGGGCATGGCTTCCAGTTTTTCTAATTGCATATATCTAGAACAAAGGTAGAAGTTATTTTAGCAAATACCAGGATTGCTTCACATATAGGAGTTGATTTACTTGAATTTATACCCAAGTTTGCATCTTATTTGGTTGTTTTGAAAATCTTAATGAACTATTAGAGTTACCGAGTTTCATGCTGGAAAGACAGAGGGACGAAACAGGTTGGTTGACTTTGGTGTGGCAAGGGCTTGCTCTGAAAATGTGATTCTTATCTTCGGCTTTCTTGGTTCTCCTACAATTACAAAATCTTTGACGTCAGTAGGAATTTACCATGGTAAAGATGAGGTTCTTTTTGAAACCAGCTCTCAACAACTGCAGCTCCAAGGGAAATCCTTGGGTTTAGGACGTGAGATGGATTTGCTGGATCGGGTATCAGACCTCCAGTTCTGCTAACACTATCATACGCGGGTAACTGTGAGGAGCCCCCCTCAAAGGGCCCATTCATGTGTGTAAAGTTACTCACGTGGGTCGGGACAGGCAGGAATGGGGCCCAAATTTGTTCTATTCTCTTAATAGAAACTACCCACTGAACAAGAGCGTGACTCTAATCCCGAGTGAAAGTCTCTGGCAAAGCTCTCATAGAGGGCAAGGATCTCTCTATCTGTGTTTACACAGAGGTAGTGATGGTATCAGCAGGCAGATAGAGATTTTAATGTGATTAAAAAAATAAATTAGAAATTAATGCTAAAAGTAAAAGTTGATGCTGATGAAATCCTTTAAACAGATTATTTTCTGTTTCTGATTTGGAATAGCAATTCTCTGTTGTATCAGTCAAATACTGCACTTTTTGCTAACACTTGCTCAGGGAAGGGTTAGTTTGGTATTAGGTTTACTTATTGATAAGGGTTGGAACAGGGCTTAGAAGAGGGAAGCCAATAAAGTTGATAGTGATAAATTATCACAAGTCCCCAGGGCTGTGTAATAAAACTGCATTGGGAAATGAAGCAGAACTACAAAGTGCTCTCTGGTTAATTTAAGAAGAAATTGAGTGAAACGCAAAGCAATAAATCAGAGCAAGCCAGTCAATGTGAATTTCTCCATGTAAATGTCACTTTAAATCCTACCTAAGAAACACATGTGGCTAGAGCAAGAACAAAATACATAAATAAAAATGCAGGATACTTCTAAGTATTCCCCAAAGACTGAGCTCTCTGGCTAATAAAAATGATGCACAGGAACATAATTCACCACAAGACCTTGTTTAGTGTAGTGTGAGTGGGGTATTTTACTTTCCTTGCCCTGGAGTACTACTGCCCCATGCTGTTAAACTAATTCAGTTTAAATCACTCTGCCTAGAAAAAAAAAGGGAGCTTAATGAAATTAAAACTCACTGAGGACACATTAGAGTTAAAGTGTGTCATGTGCCGAGATTATTTAGTTAGTGGAGTTTGATGTGATTGTTGACAGGTCATTTATTCATCCTAGTAAATAAAGATTCACGAACTATTAAGAATGTGCATATATAACTAGTAAGACAGTAAAAGGCAATTAAGCAGTCAGTTTAATGTCTTATCTTGCTGGTTGCCCTACAGTTGTTTTACAACTAGGAATTAAAATTTGAAAAGGAAGTTTTCAGTGTCCCTGGCCAAATATTGATTAAGTAGTTGTTTGCTGATGCCATTGTGGCACATAAAAAGGCCAGTAGTTCTGCCCCTTGTTGTTCATCTTCCATTGTTGCTGATTCTTAACCTCGGAGATCAAAGGAGGATCATTTCAGTTTATCTGTCTTGGAAAATCCTTCTTTGCTCCTAAACCCTTATGGATTAATGGCCAAATTGTCTTTAATGAGATGTGAAATTTGAATGGAATCCTTATTCTGCATGGTCTGTTGCATGTATGCACTGTATGCTCTTACAGTTTTGTGGAGGATTTCTGTTTAACATGATTTGATTTGGTTTTGTTTGAACTGTTTTTTTTACTTTACAATACACTGAAATGTTAACTATTACAAGAGGTTCTATATGTGATATTTCACTGAATTTTTATGAAACCCATTTTATTGCATGTAATAATTTTGATGAGTGTAGTCTAAAGAAAAAAAAAAGTGTTGTTTTTGTTTTGTTTTGTTTATTTGGTTTGGTTTTGGGTGTGGTTTTTTGTTTGTTGTGTTGTTTTTGTTGTTTTTTAATTTGTATACCAAATCACATAGGAGATAAATGGTCCAGGGCTGCCAGTAAAAGAAAGGGAGTTTGAGAAATCAGTCAGTTTTCCAGATTGACCTCTCAGTATAAAGGTGACACAAACAAACTTGCAGCACTTCTTTGTGCCTTTTCTTCAGTTTTAATTTTATAGACCTCCCCTGCATCTGTGAGGATTGTTGTACCGCTGCCCCTCCAAAGAGGGGTAAGTCAGATCAGTCAGGCTGTGCTGAAAAGCAAGCCAGAGTCCTGGAGAATAATCAGTTCCTTGTTGCATGACAGAAAACTATACTTATTTCAGAGATAGTAGAATTTATTCTACCACATCCTCAATAGAGGAGGCTGTGCAATCTGGATGTGTTGTGTTGGCTTGTAATTATCGTATGGAGTTTCAGCTGAATTGTAGAGTATGTGGGCAGTAGATCCAGGTCCCAGTATTTCCACTGACATCTCTGGACACAGAAATTTAGCAAGAAGCCTGCTGGAACAAGAGAGCCTCTCCTGGTGTCACGATGATTTTATGTGGGTGAGTCTTCTCTGCTGTAGTGACAAACAGCAGAGTAAAGGGCTAAACCATGTTGTGTTGTTTTTTTGTTTTGTTTTTTTTTTTTAATCGCCATTTTCCCATTCCCTTTCTTAAATACACTCATTTTGTTATTTTGTTTCGTCTGGTTATGTCTGAATAAAACATCATCCGTGCATGCTTTCCAAGTACCCAGATACTTTAGGAGACATTTTGCCACAAAGTAACAGCTACAATTCTTTGCAAGCATTGTAGATACAAATTTTCTTGAAGTCTGTAAACTGTTCATTCCACGGAAAGCTGTGGTGGGGACAGTGATATACATCCTACCTTTTGATTATTTATGGATTTTTTTCTGGTGTATAGACTTTTTGCCAAATATGACCAATGTTTGTATCATTCACAAGTCCATATAAGGGCCTGTCTTAAGGATTTTTGTATTTATGATATGCCTCATGTTGGACGTCCGATCCAAAAATAACCGTGTAGTAATTTCTTTATCAGATATAATGTCACACAAATCACTGTGGTTAAAATCATATGACGAATAAACTGTCTGCAGCTGACATGTCTGCAAGCAGACAGCTTGTTCAACCCCCGTCAAACCTTATTCACCTTATTTAAATGAGTAGGACTGTTCGTGCCGATATAATCGGGATCTGTTCCATATACCAGCCCAGAAAAGCAACAACAACTACAGTGCTTCTGGCAAAATTTCTCTGTTCTTCTCTGTTAAAAATGTAACTAATGTCTAATCCATACATCCCCTGTGAGGCAGTAGCACCAGTACCTGGGGTAACCAAATGAGTCTTAAGACATCTTCCATCTCTACATCTGTAATTGGCTCAGAGAAAGGTGGAGATAAGTACAGGCGGTGCTTATAGGAACCAGGTTATTGGGGCAGCAGGGATTGCCTCTGCAGAAAATCAGGTTTTACAGGAGATGATGTGGCAGGACATCCTTTTCATTTTGACCTAAGGACTGGTTGATCAATCTGGGGTGAAGTGCTGAAGGGTTGGAGAGTGAGCCAGGGGGGATCAATGTGTGAGGGAGGACTCGGACACCCATCCAGCCCCTCCGTTTAGGCTGAGCGGTGAGAAAATGAACTGCATAGAAGTACCTGGAAGTCAGGTTTCCACTGGTTTCATGAACAGCAAATAAGTAGTTTTCATAAAGGAGAGAAATGTGAAAATGGAAGGTGAAACACTATTTTCACAGTGAAATCCTGCAAAATATGTTTTGCCCAAATTAAAAAACACACACAAAAGACCTTAAATCTCAGGAATTCTATTTACCAAATATAAATCAATATTAATTCCACTGGTGGACTGATGCTGGTGAGTGAGCAAACACTGAACTAGATCATCAATACTGACATGTAGGAAGAGATCATTTCAAATAACTACCACCCCACAGCTTTAGCCCACCCAAGGGCCACCACTTCTAGTAGCTTCACCAAAGCCAGAGAAGTTGTCTAAGGACTGCTTACACAAGGAGTGATGTTTCAAGTGCATAGTCATCAAACCTTGATGGTCCGTATTTTGGAGGGAGTTTGGTCTACCGATTTTGCTGTATATTTTTCCTTTCATTTTTTCTAATCCATGTGGGGCAGAGAAAGGCACAGCAGGCTCTGACCTCTCTTGCTGCCTATGGTATGTGTATGCTGTGTAGCTTGACTGAGTTCTTTGCCACCACCCGTGGAAGAGGAAAATAATAGAAGGAAACGTTTGGGAATCTATTTAGAAGATGGTACAATAGATGTTGCAGTTAGGAAAAAGCCCCGTGGGTTTAACACGGTTGATTGGACCTGTTCCCTTTTAAATCAATGGAATCAAACAAAAACACTCAAATATTTGGCAGCTGTACAGAAAACCACACAAACGCCTCTTGCTTTACTATCCACAATTTGTTTTCCAACAAATACAGTGTTACCTTTTTGGAAATCCCTTAAAGCTGACTGCTTGTCCACCCCTTCTGAGCAGCACTGAGACTGGCACGAGCTGCGGCCGTGTGAGTGGGGGCAGCCCCTGCCCAGCAGGGACTGCAGCAGCAAAAAGTGTTGCAGGCTCCTGGGAGGCCAGTGAAATGTACTTCTGGTGAAAATGCAAAATCTCTTTATACTGTGAACACTTTTTTTTTTTTTTTTTTTTTTTTTTAACTATTTCCTTCACTTTCTGTGTTTAAAAAGTTTCTCGAGACCAAATTGGAGTGTCATTTATATCTGAACAGTCCCTTGCTCTCATCGAGGGCTATGCAGGTCACTTTTAGCCCTGATATGAAAAGAGAAAGGAAAGAGATCTGCCTTAGCAAGTAGGCATAGTTGAAATAAATTATCCCAAACAAAGAAAATGAAAAAGAGATGTTTTAGACAATGAGGCTTAAAAATTTTTAAACGTATTTAGCAAAAAAAAAGGCAAACAAACCCCCTGGCCCTCTGCTGCTCTGTAACCAATCTGCTCCATCAGTCCCTGCCAGCAGGAGGGGAGGCAGAGTGCTGCTTGCCCAGCTGGATTTCTGGCTCCTCCTGGCTGAGAGGTATCACAAAGGGAAGTGTGCTCTGTCCTAAATTGCATTCCTCCCCTCAACCTCTACTCCTAATCAACACAGCTAGAGGAATTTTGGGAAAGAAATCAGGACCTCTATTTGGGATGGTTGTCAAACTTGACACTATGAGAGGCTTAAAGAGGATTTTTCTCCAAACTCTTAAAAGATCACTTGCCCAAGGAAGAACTTAAAACAAGCCAGGATTCCAAGTTACTGTACTTCTACATTGGCAGTTGAAAAGATGGAGTGATGATTGATGACATTAATGTTTCTTAATCAGACATCAGGAACAAACTTGTTAGCCCTGGAAGGATAAATCAGAGATTAAAAAAATGTTAGAGTGAGTATTAAAAGAATTTAAAATACATCTAATATGTTGAATCTAAACGATGGTAGCTATAAATAAAAAATAAAAATAAAACATGAAGGAAAGACCTATAAGGGGAAAAGAGAAAAAAAAAACACAAAAAAACCCCCAGGTGATCAAAGAGTGGAGTAGGGACTCACTTGTTTCTAATCTTGGGTGTTATCACAGAGAAATGTCACACTATTAGATAAATCGACCACCTGACACTTATTTCTTGACTCCAGGCTAGCACAGGGAAGGCACACAGAAGGATGACTTTCCCAGGGCCTTTGGGTGCATTTTGGGTTTTTTTTTCTGTTACTCTTCCCATTTTAGACTCAGGAGTTAAGAGGAGTGGTGAGTCCTTGGGGGGGTGCCTTGGACCAGTTTTGCAGGGCCAGATTCTTTGGTTAAAAGACCCCTTGTGCTTCCCTGAGTGTGAGTTGGAACTAGTGCAGAGAGGCCTGCAGGGATTTGGGAATGGGTACAGCACCTCTGAGCTCAGGGGTGCCTCCCAGCCCAGGTGGGAGCTGGTGCTACCCTTTTCCAGCCTGGGCAACTCCTTGCTCTGCCTCTGCCCTTCTCTGCTGTGAGACTTGTTAGTGCTTTTCATTTTTATTAATGTGAAGTTTAAAGCTTCTGTGGGACTACTGTGTTCTCTAGATGGAGATGTTGCAGTTGCAATTGTGCTTTAGAGGTGGGACTTGGCTCTTGGCGAGGTCCAGCTCTTTGAGTAGGTTTCCTTGGTGCCAGTGAGTTGGGCTGAATGAATTCTCCCCACTTGCTCACCTGGAGCTGGTTTGCTGCTGAAGTTCCCACAGCTGTGGGCAAGTGGCTGGTCAAGGCATCTTTCTATAGGCTTTAACAATCTTCTGGCTGGGCTGTGGCCAGTGTGGTTCTGCATCTTTGGGGTGAGACAAAAGAGTCTTTTAAATACTCTTTTGGAGTAGGAAAGAGTGATCATGGTGACTAAGGTGTTTGTAAGTAAGTGATATACCTAAATGCAAACAAACACAAAGAAAGTGATCATAGCAAAGTTACTGCTAGAAGAGCTGGGCTTGGTTTGGAAGATAATTGAATTGAGTTAGTAGAACTTGTTCTGTGTTTTTAAAAATACTTTCTGTGTTGTCTGTACCTCTTCCCTCCCTGGTTACTGGTCTCTGCCTCTGCTTGATGCTGATTCTCCAGAGAAAGGAGAAGCTCTTCCTTCTTGTTTTTTACTCTCCCCTTAAAGTTTATTTTTTCCTCATGTTGCTGTGCATCCTGGCAGTGTGTGTAGTGGAGAAGGGGCTGGAGTATAGCAGATCTGTCTGTGACACTGTGTCAGCTGCTCCTGTTTGGCTAAATCTTGTCTTTTTAGCTTTGTGGGTGTTCCTTTTTTTTTTTTTTTTAAATCGAACCAATGAGGAAAATGCCCTCCCTCAGTGGTATTTCCACATGTCTGGGATTCAGAAATCAAAAGCACTGTATAGATTCAGCTGCCATAACTCATCTATGGAAATTGCAAATCCAGATGAAACGACGTTTTAGAACTAATTAGTTGTGGCTAGAAAGGATTTGTAACCTGTCTTTGGAAGAGCAGTTTGACTTCCAGCCTTTGGGGTTGCAGGGCTGGGGAACACGAGGCTGTTCGTAGAGGAACCAGTGAGTGCCCCTGGGTCCAGAGCACTTTTAACCTGAGCAGAGAAACGCTGCAGCCCCTGGCTCTGAGCAGCAGGTGAGTGTATTTTGATGGAGTGGATCAAGACTCAGCATCTTATTTCTAATATTTACATTACTATTATTTAGAAGAGAAGCAGAGAAAAAAAATAGTATGGTCTGGGACTAGGTTAATTTATAGGTGTTGCCTCAATTTACAGTAAGGCTCTGAGTCACAGTGTGTTTACTGGGGTACAGGAATTAGCTATACATGCTTTTAAATGTTTTTTGCTGTTTCCCATTAATATACTGCAATTTTCTCAAATACATGGTGTAGAAACTCTATCTGGCAATATATGCAAATAATCCTTGGTTCTAAGCAGACATTTGATGATTGAAATGTGGCTGTGACTGGGTATGCAGGTCTCTGTTTTCTAGAATTGAGTGTTGCCTTTGCATTTACTAAGGCTGGATTGTAACTTCTCCAAAGCTGCTTGAAACATCTTATTTCTTTTTAAATTGGATTTACTAACATATTTGTTAAAATAGAAACATGAGCTGAGCAGAAAAAAGAGAGGGTGAAAAATGTTTAAACATTCTTTTGTTGTGTGTTGCTGGCATTTACAGTTTAAAATTGTAGCTTTCAAAATCTTCATGTAACAGAATGTGTTTCTCAATCGTGGGATTTTGTTACACAGACTGATTAGAGATTAACTTGTTTGTTTTGTTTTTAAACTTTCTTTGCAGGAAATCTGTACTTTCTTTTATAAATCTAAATATTTTTCCTGAGAGAAACAGTCTAGTGACTTGGGCATCAAGGTTTTAGCCAAGAAACTGAGGGGCCAGTTCCAGTTGATAGACTGGCTTGACCTTGTCAACAGGTTTTCAAGAAGAGAAGTTTTTAGATGTGCAACTGCAGCACAACTTGCAGTAAGGCAAGATTTTATTTCTAGAATTGCTGATACAAACAGTTTCTACTGAATTCTAGAGTTTCAAGGAAAACGACATTGTTACAATCAACTTTTTTAAACAGTAAAATTGTGGGGTTTGCCTTTTGTTGTTTTGGTTTTTAACACCACTAATTTTTCTAATTAATAGTGTCAGGCATGCAAAATTTCTCATAAACCTATAAAAAGCCTATTGAATTTACTGGCAAGACTTGCATTGTTTTTAATGAAACTTAGAGGTTCTCCCTCCTTTTTAATTTTTTTTCCCCTCTCTCCTTTCCTCGAGGGTGAAAAATGTTTTGGTGGTTTGGTGTCTTGCTTTTTGGTGGTTTGTTTTTTGGGGGGCTGGGATGGGACAGGGGAATTATAGCATTCCTGAGCATGAGAGGAGAATACTGATTAGAATCAGGCAGAGAGCAAGCAGGTGCTGAGCATGTTCATTGCTTAACCCCCTGCCCTGCTCCTGCTTCCCTGCCCTGACCCAGCGCACAGACCCTGCAAATAGCAGCAAGTTGCCAGATGTTGGAGATGTTTTCAGGGAGAGTGATTATTCTTCAAGTCTTGTATAAAACTAGGGAGTTCCTACAATGGATGTATTTCATGTTTAGAGCTGGCCTGGATAAGCCACTGGAGACCATGCTAGGGAAAAGTACTGTATTCCTGAGGAGAACTGGCTGTTCTGCTGGCTGCTGTGTGCCTGTGGTAACCATTTGCAAAAATCAATACAAAAAACTAACAAGCAGAACAGATGCCTAAGGGAAAAAAACTGTCTTATTTTAATGAGCAAATAAGATTTTATGGCTTGGAAAGAGTACACCCTAAAGAGAGGTGTGTTTAAAAGTTAGACTCGAAGCTTTTGTGTGGAGAATATTACACTTGGTGTAGAGAGCAGCACAATGGAAGTCTTTTCTTCTAGTTATATGTGGGTGAGCATCAGTCAGCCAAGAAAGAACTTCAAAGGCCAAAGTGAAAGCTTGCTGGGCTCTTTCTTTCCTGACAGGTTCTTCTTGAGGTAAGATGGGGAGAGCTGTTTATGCTGGGATGTGGCAATCCCCTACTCAGGCAGAGGCAACAGATGATGTGCAAACAGAGGTGCCCAGCCTGAACTATCCCTGTTGCCAGTTGATGTGCCTTTTTGGAACCTACTGAGCTATCCAATCTCATGAGTCTTTTATTACTTATTCATAAGGATGTCTCAGAAATTCCACTCGTGCCTTGCTGGGAAGGCACCATGCCAGATGGAAAGGGAAACGGTTTTCTAGACTTGCTCCTAGGGAAGATTATCTATTTCTCTGCCTCCAGGAAGTATTCATTATTCATACACTGTATATTGCCTGTGAGGTGGGGAAAATAAACTCGATGTTTTAATATAAGTAGTCCCTTTAAATATAAGCTGCCCCTCTGCCAGGCCCCATCCTGGTAGTACATGAGCATCAGGGAGTGGTTTGTGCCACCATGGAGCCAGTCACCCAGCAGAGTTATGGGGAAAATCCCATGTCACCTTTCTCGTAGAGCATGTAGCAAATGATCTGAGTGTCAGAGAAGGTTCAGGCAGGTTGTTCTCAACACGTGGCTGGTGCTACCCTGTGCTTGAACTTCAGTGCTGAAAGAGGAAACCAGTGGTGGCTTCTGGTGCTTGCTCTGTGTTCCTATCCTGACCATCTACCTGCACTAGACTTACTATTCGAGTGCCTTTCCATGACACCCCTCAGTCAGTTAGCTGTGCATTTCATGGGAAGGAAGAGCTTGTAATTGTGAACAAACTGGCAATAACGTGTTTCAGTAACTCTGCTTCATAGTGTGTTTGAGTTGATGGCTTCAAGAATAGAAAACAACACTTTGGGATGATGTGGAAGATCTGTTTGCATGGTCTGTCTTGGCCCCAGCCTGTCATACATGCTCAGGCATCCTTGGCTTTAGTTTGGCTGTTTGAAGGAAACCGGATTTCTGTGAGGGTTAGGTTGAAAATAAATTACTTGCCTGCAACAGTCATGGTGATATTTGCTTGGAGTGCATCATGTGATTGATCTAGGCAGAATCTATGGACTCTTTTGAAGGCATCAGTGGTCAGAAGGTAACTGAGAAAAGTGGTGCTGATTGGCTTAAATTTGCTGTATGAGGGTTTGCACACTTACCAAGGGAAACTTCTAAGGAAACATTCTGTAAGTGGAAAAAGGTGAGTGACCACTGTATTGATAACTTCAGGTGAGTTCAGCTTCATTACTTCATTACAGTTAAGGGTGTTTGTTCTTCAGGGAGCACAGAACAAAGGTATAACCAATTGTGGAGAACAGTCACCTGAATGGATGTTGTTTTATAATAAATTTCAAATGCACAGTATTGCAACCTATTCATGTTTTTTCTTTTGGTATAACACAAGGCCAACTAACACTGAAAATCAGGTTTCTGAACAATTGGTTACAATTAATTTTATCTCCCATTTTGGGAGCAGGTTGAAAGAATAAGTAAGTATTAAAGCTAGAAGTAGGATAGCAGGCTTGGATTTGGTGGCACTTTGTCAGTGGGATTTTAATTTTTCAAAAATAAAGAGGATATTTTTGGACCTGGCTCTGTTGAGGGCTGACAGCCATAAACCATTAGTGAGAGCTGGGTAATAATCATTGTTTGGCATCAGTTATACAGAACCTAAAACATATTTGGAAAATGAGAGAATTTGGTTCCTGCATGTGTGGAACACTTTTATACTCTTGCAGTTTGAATATAACATTTTTGACCATGATCATCTCTCTATTCTCATCTCCAAAGTACTTATTTATAAAATAATAAAATGTCCTTTGAATTTCCTAGTAGAAAAGTACCAGATTAAATCATCAAGTTATTATTTTTACCCTATTCCTTAATTTAAACCACTGTCATTTTACCAGAGATTGAGAATGGGGAAAATTGAGGACCAGCAGGGATTTTTACTTTGTTGCCACTTTTTGTCAGGCGTTAGTCACTCTCAGAGGAAGTGAAGAAAGCACTTGCGGAATGAGACTCTACAGGTACCTGAATAGGATCAAAACCTGATTTTTTTTCTATCAAGTTTCTGTTATGTGAATATATTGGGTGTATTTGGGCATTTATCTCTGTCCTTGATTGCATGGGGAAGAACTCTGTAAAGAGCTCAGCACCAGTCTCAGTACACTTGGATTTAGTGACCATCATCTCCTTTTTCCTGTGTTTCTGTAGTTTCTGTACATTGATTAAAAATTTTAGTAAGAGAACAATTTTAAACTCCTTTTACATGTTTTGATAGGTTACAAAGAGGAAGCCAACATAATCTGAGATACTGACTTAATCTAATTACTCTTGTGAAGCAAGAGTTATTAGACTGAGACATTACAAATTTCTACTACCATGTAGATGTTCCAATAAACTGGCACAAATTATTGCTCTAATACAGAATATAATCTATGACCAAATTCTACTCCTGACATCAAATTTGGTGCCTGCTGCCATTAAATTAGAGTGGTTCCTGTGTCAAAGTACTTTGATTTCCAGCAGTGTAATAAAGATCTGGATCTGGCTTTATGGATAATTTTGTGCAGTTTAAAAGACTGAGGACTTCTTCCTGAGTCAAAGGCATGTAGGATGTACTTGCCAAGTATAGGATTTTCTGTGTTGAAGGACTTAGTTTCTTTTCTAGTTTTCCTTTGGGGGTATTAGTTGATGTTTCTAAAGGATTGTTATTCTATTTAATTATATAAAACAAGTTATGGAATGAATGATACCACTTTTTGGGGTAAATATGAAAGATTTCTTGTCACTTAACACAGCTTCTGTAATAAGGTGGTTAAGTACACTTTAGTTTGATGTGTATGTTTATCTAACATTAGTTACCTGAATGTATTGCTAAGAAATCTTACTGGTCTTAAGGAATGATGGTCTATAACTTCTGCTTGTTGGCTGTGTCCTGTTCCCCAGACACAAGCACATGAATGGGCAAAGCAGGTACACCTGAACTATGGAGTTGTTGGGGCAGAGCTGAGTCTGACCAGACCTGTGTCTTGTGCAGCCAGAAGGAAGTCATGTATTTGTTACACTAGATAAGTTTAGAACCA
>NW_009953929.1:1217366-1227075 GCF_000747805.2 Chaetura pelagica | reverse complement strand
TCAGCAGGATAGCTGTTTGGAAAATGTCTTTGGATCCTGTTTCTTTTCCCCTTCAAATCCTGTTAGCTTGCACAGCAGTCGGTGCTTGCTCCGTATGGTGCATCAGAAAAAGCAGCCTCAAGGTTTTGGGATCTACTGAAGGGAAATAAAAGCAAGGCTTGTGTAAAATGTGTTTTGGGGGTCTCTGGGGTAGTAAGTGAAGAGCAGCATTTCAGGTGCATCCCTCCTGCCTTTCCTCTGTCCCTTGGAACCAGGCAGATGTTTTGTTTGATCACAGTGACAAATTATATATTTTCTGCAATTAAGAATTGGTGGTTTGATCAAGATCAAATAAATGCTGCTGTCCTTGGCTGGGAGCTGCTGGTGGAGCAGCTCCCTTCTCTTCAAGTCAACACGAGCTTCTTGCTGGGTTAATGGGAGTAGAATTGGGCCCTCTGGGCTGAGCATGTAGGGTAGATTACATCATAGCCTGTGCTTTGGGGTCATAGCAATGGTCTTTTAAGATTAAAGAATTAACATATGGTCACATTTTCATTCTCTCATATGGCTTCTAATTTTCCTTGAAGATGGTTGCATTGTATGTGTGAAAACTAGAAGCCCCTATTCTTTAATGGTCTGAAATGTTTGGTTTTTTGATAAGTTTGTCACTGAACATTTCCAGACCAAAAACCCTTAAACCCTTTTGTTAATTTGAATTTAAGGTGAAGCAGATGTACCATGAAAGTTGCAGGGGAAAAAGAGGGTTTTCTTTAAAAAAGACACACAAATGCTCTTCTTGACAATTTTAGAATGGCTAGAAATTAAATGGGAAGGCTGAACTTTTTAAAATAAAAAATGTATACAGAAAGATTTGAAAAATGCATCTGAAGTATTTTGACACGTGCAGGGGTTCTGTTCTGTTTGAGCCAGAGTTGTTGGGAGAGCAGCTGTCATGCTGCAGAGGAGCCTGAATGCTGACAACACAGATTAAATTTGGGTGTTTTCCCATGATTTCAGTTTGGATAGAAATTCAGCCTTGACTTTGAGTTTCTGTGTTTAAGATCTGATTCACTTTTCAGCTTCAATGTTCTTTCAAGATTTAAAAAACAAAACAAAACACAGATTTGTTTGTTCAACTTAACTCCAGTTTCACTGAACCCAGAAACCTCTAGAGTCTTAAAGAAGACAGAGGTTTTGATAGAATGTCCCAGCAGCAGGTGGGGTTGGGCAGGAGATGGCACATTCCCACCTGTGCTAGTCTGTGCATAGGCCACACGAACGTTGCTCTCGTGGTGTCTCTGTGAACTTGCAGTTGGCTGAACAAAAGTGCTACTGCACTGGGAACTGGATATCAAGTTGAGTGTGGTCCAGGGAAAGTGTTGCTACAGATTTAAGATCTGGGTTTCAGTTAGTTACTAAAATGGTTGGGAGATCACCCTCAGTAGCAAGGAGCAGGCTGTATCAGGTTTGGGACTCTTAGTACCTAGATAGGAGGGGAATGCTTTTGTTCCCAGTGTTAGTTGGATATTTTAACTCAGTTTCCTAAACATAAAATTAGATGGTGATCATTAAGCACTAAAGTATTTTTATTAGTTTTCTTCATTATATACATTTTCTTTCTCCTTGTTTTGTTTAGCAATTAAACTGACAGTCAAAAGCAGAAATAATTTTGAAACTATGGCCAAAAAATTAGAGAATACTTGAATCCAGTTATCATAAAATGGTCTTGTGTCATTTGTCTTAAGAATTCCAGGAAAATATTTTCCAGGAACACATGTGCCTCAGGCAGTACTGGATGGACAGCTAACTAATTAGGGGGGAGTAATGATGGTTATGTTCATGTGAAGGAGCTTGTATCTATGAATGGTGCTGTTTTGCCTTATATCAGTAAAGAATTTTATGTAATACAAAACACTAAGAAATCCCTTTGCTTATGTTTTAAATTTTATGGTGGTTCTTGATAATTCAATAATGATAATCACAATAATAGAGTTCCTATGGTTCACAAAACAGCGATTTAACTGTTTTATGGTAGTGAATATGTAAGATGGCTTGACTAATGTTTTTCTGGTTTGCCTGCCAATTAGGTTGTTCTAGAACAGCTACTACTCTAGCACTAAATATCTTCTATGTACTGATAAAAACTCATGATAGATCAAATAAAATGAGGAGTTAATTTAATAGAGAAATATTTTTTTTCCTGTTTTAGTGTTTTGGCATTTTTTTAATGTCCAGGAGTAAAGGAATGTTACCTAGACATGGAAGATGGAAAGCATTTGAGCTATTTGTTTGTCTTAGCATGTGCCAGATGAGAAGTCTAGCTATCCTTGGAGACCTGTCCTGCACCTCTGGGCCTGGCTCTGCTCATGCAATTTATACCATATAGTCAGCATTATAATTGTGACACTTGGCTGTACTGCTGGAGCGTGTGCTAGTGAATGAGTGCCATTTGTATCAAGGACTGGGAACACCATTGTACTGCTGGTGAAGAGAGGGCAATCCATGTGTTAGGTGGTTATTGTAGTAACACAACAACTGTGGCAATTAGTGTGTGGGTAGATGTGTTTGACTTTTGCTAGTTTTGACCTCATCTGGGTCGAAAAGGAGGGTCTCTGCTACTGTAATAGTAACATAGTGTCTATCTTGGCAGGGCATGGGTGTGAGATCTTCCTGGTGCTGAGGCTGGGGCTATGCCAGCTTTGGGGCCATGGTGACTTTGAGCCATGTATTTTGCTGGTGAAGCCACCCAACTGCGTGGCACCTGGCTTGCCCTGTCCCCTGCTTTCTCTGTAAGGTGGTGACATGCAGGAAGCCACTTGGGTGCATGGCTTGGTGCTGTGAGCCAGCCAAGGAGCCAGCCCATCTGCTTCTGAGCAAGACCTGGAGTATTGCTCTGCCATCTCCAGCCCTCACCTCGTGCCAGGTGTCCATGGGCTGCTCCACTCCAAGTCCCCACAGCCCTGCTCTAAAGTGCAACATGTGCACACCTGGAGAACAGTCTCATTACCCGAGTGGAGGTGGCATTAAGTTACTATTCCTAGATGTGGTGTGATGTGGGTTCCCTCCTGATGCTCTGCCAGGGTGGCCATTGTGGTAGGTTAGCTGCTCTGCTTTCCAGATGGGGATTTCTGTTGGGGCAGTAGGTCTTGCATTGCCAGTGAATAGTACAGTCTGGCCTAATGTACAGAACTCTCTGCAAGGATTGGAAGGAGAGTGAAATTAATAATCTGGGATATGGAAAATATTAAATTAGGTAGTATTTTTTTGAAAAAACATGTTAGAAAACGTAACGCTTTGAAAGAGAAGAACATCAGGCGTAAGAAGAACGGTATAACCTTGGTTGTGTTTGACATTTACTGAAATGAATCTTGGAGCTAATTTAGAATTTCCAGGGTTTAACTAGTGTTGAGGTAGGATCACAAAATCAGACTAGCTCAAGAAAACACCAAAATTAAAGTTTCAGTAGTACCAATAACTTAAGGCAGTACAGCTGAACAATTCCCTAAGCAGGCTGCTTGACATATGGCTTTATACTTGGAAAAAGGATTTATCTGTGCTGGTGTTGGCACTTCTGAACCAGTTTTGGCCCTCTTCTGCAGCTGACACCTTCCTGCTCATCTGCCGTGTGTTTTTCATTGCTCTGCTTCTTTCCCCTGCTCACAAATGCATGATGCTGTTCCAGTGTTTGTCAGTACCGAGTTTCCAGCAGGATGTTTAAGGTCAAAGTTCTTCACGTTCTGGTGAGTCCTAAAGATGGAGAGCGCGTTGAGGAGCGCTCTGGCTGAGCAAGGCAGGAGTGGGGCAGCAGCAGAGGGGGGGAATAACAATCACAGGAAGCATCAGTGAGGAGAAAGTCTTGCACAGAGGGTTAGGCTTAAGTGTATGCAATATTAATGAGAAATCCTTTTTAAAGTGTATGGCTAAAAGTGTGGTCTGTTTCTCCAGGCTGTTTGTACCCCTCCAAAATCCTTAGTTATGGGAGATACCGACACAACTCCTGATGTGGATGCACTTGTAAGGCACTTTTATACCCTTACCAGTCTAGCTAATCCTCTTTCATGAAGGGATAACTCTGCTGTAATAAAACAACCTCGCATTTCTTCATTTCTGTTATTTCTGTGCAAAGAGAAGCCAGAGTCTATAAATAAGTCAGAATTTATGAAGAGGATACCTGTGAACTTTTTGTTTCTGTGTACTTGCATTGTGGCTGTAATTACATTACAATATATGTTAAAACTTCTAATTTTAATATTAAATATTGGTATTTTAAAGAGAAAATGGAGGATTTCATAGGTAAGTTGAAGAATCTGAGTAAATTTTCTTAGTGTAGCTTCATAGGTTTAGAATAAGCAAAACCAGCCAGTCAAACAAATAAAATCCACAAGTATGGAAAATTAAAACAAAGTATTAGAGACCTTTAGGTAATTGAGAAAGCTGAACACTCACATTTTAACACAGTACTGAATGTGTCAGTGAAATATAAATTAATAATTTGAGTTTAGAGTTTGTTATTCCACCCACACTAAAATGCAAACCACTGAACATGCTCTGCCTCAGAACAAAATAAGCAGTTAACTTGCTGTTCCTTTTTCTTATGCCTTATTGCAAAGTCAGATTTCAGTTTTGTTTCTTTTATTATTTTTTTTCATACCTCTGGAAACTACTAAAACAATTTGTGTCTTTGGGTTAGGACTAAGGGTGAAGGTTTAACTCGCAAAATGTGTTTCTGTGGAAGGTAAAGGAAACAAGGGGGCTGGAGCAGAAGCTGAGCTGCAGCTCTGCAGAGCTGAACCCCAGCATTTTGCAAAGGGTTAATGTCCTTACTAGCACAATAGGATGATGTTGGTTGTTTTTTAACACATTCAGCCATATTAACTTATTTTCTGTTGTCGGGATGTTCGTGTTGGGTTTTTTTTTTCCTCTTATTTGTTTACTCTTGTTTGTTTGAACTAATCACCACTTAAGGAAAAGTCTTTGCCTGCCCTGCCTCCTCTTCGTGAAGCATTTAGCCATGGTGACCAGTCAGGCATAAAAACGTGCTTATCTGCAAATGAATGGCAGCTCTTTGCTTCATTAAAGCCTCTTTCTCTTTTGGCACTCGCATTGTGACCCTTTGATATTAATTCAAAGGGCAATTAAAGAATGCGGCCCATCTTTGAAGTAAAGCATTCAGGGCAAGGAATGGGATGAACCTGGGACTCTGATGGACTGTGCGTATTCAACAGGCCTTTTCAAGGCAGTTTGAAGTGACTCAAAGAAAATGGGCAGGAGAAGGTCAAAGAGAAAAAAGGGGCTAAAGAAACAGTCTGTATTTGTTCGAAGTATTAGCCAAGCAAACTGCAAATAGCAACAAAATGAAACAGTTAATAGAGCAGCCAGACAGAGGCATGTCAATCACTTAACTTGAACAGCATTGGACTAACCAAGGCTTCAGTCCACTGTGTTATCTAATTATCTTGGGAAAGCCAGTAACTGGAAGTAATAGTATTGTATTTCTTTCTGCTTACTGCTCAGAAAAGGTGATAAATACTCACTGCTTCATAATTATTCAGCGTATATACATAAAGAGTGGTGGGTTGGTGGATTGTAGGCAAGCTGCTAGTAGAAAAACAACAAAAAACCCCTCGCGATTAACCTGAGATGCAGAATGTGAGCATTAGCATGTTTAAAAATCCTGTAAGGGTTTGCATACGGAGCAAGCTCAGGCGTGCATGGTTTCCTCTGGAACAAACCTTCAGACAAACACATTTACAAACCTAGGAGAGCCGTTATCATTCTTTTTTTTTCGAATATATTTTTAAACCACATGTAAGATTAAGAGTCAGGCTTTAAACCATGATAAACCAGATTAAGAGCTGTGGCTGCAACTCTACTTAGTTAACATAGGCTGTTGTACCTCAGCATTGTAGCACTCCTGCCTTATTTTGCCCTAACTGGGTAAATTAAGGACAAAGTTTCAGATTTGCTTCAGAATTTTATTTGTATTGTTGGTTAAATTATTCCCAGGGGGCTTAATTTTCCAGTGGCCTGAATTTGCATATACAAAACAAATGCACAATTTTATTTGCACAAATGGATGTGCCCATAAGCAGGCATATTTTAAGGTCCTGGCATAAGAAGGGATCCCTGAGTTTATAATCTCAGTTGCATTACTTTGTCACTGTCACTGAAACAGGGAGATAATGAATTTGCAGTGATAGAAGTGCTCTCTAGTCTTGATGCAGCTGAGAGAATTGTGTAAGAAGACATATGGATAGAAGTGTGTGGCAAGAACCATCTTGAAATCCATGAAGTTTTACAGCATTAATTAAGGACTTGTACATCGGGGTTTTTTTTATGCATAATGGATTTCAGTTGGAAGGATTGTCCTTTGTATGGGCAAAAGCTGCCAAAGGCTTTGCACTGGAGTCATTGCGTGATGCCATCACCTCTCAGTAAAGGTAACTTCAGTCTCCAGTGTGATCCTGTTTGGTGGGTTCCCTGTTGTGTTAATAAGCTCTAAACTGCATTACAAGATTGAGTGGTAGTCTTGGATTTATTGGCATAACACAGTAATTAATTTGTAGCAAAAAAATGCCTTACACACATGAAATGGACAACTCACAATATGACTTAACGCATGTTAAAAAAAATTCTCCATCAACAGCTGGTAATGGTTTGCTGTGGAGGAGAAGGAAGAAATAATTTTTTTGTTGCTGTTGAGAAAACAAAAGCATTGGCACAATAAAAAAAATCACTTTTGTTGAGATCTTGCATGCTAAATTTTAAGCAGAAGGACTTTTTTCTTTTTCCTGGCTACATTGCACCCTCTTTTGAACTTCAGTCAAACAAATAATCTCAGAGTATTCAGTGTGGTTGTGCTTGTATGAAGGGCTCTGCCATCACACAAGAAGAAATATCAACTTTTCTTTTATAGTGGCCACTGTATTTTTTTTTTTTTAAGGAGAAGAGGAAATCCTGTGTACATCAGACATAGCATAGTTTCAAAGCTACATATTAATAGAAAAAATGGCACTGTGAACATTTCACTAAGAATTCCAGCTGGAATAACTGTATATAACCAATGGTCTCTTTCTGAATTGGCATGAGTCCCTCCTTACAGGAGAAATTTATTAAAACTTGATGAGAGTAAAGCTTTTATAAGGATCCCTCTGAATATATCAAGGCTCTTTTTCATTACATCAGCTGAAAATGGAGGATTTCTAGAGAGAGCATGAAGCCCTAGTCTGGTGCAAGCTGCCTTGTCCATAACTTCAGCTGGACTTGGACCAGGATATACGGCAGTGGAAATCCTGTTCTGTATATTTTGCTAGCTTGTCTGGCTTCATCATCTCTTTCTTTTGATTTTCAGCTACTTCTAAATATTATCTAAACTTCTTTCTTCTGCTACAAATGGGAAGTGCTCCATTTTAACTTCTGGGGAGTGGCTGTACTTGCTCAGAGCAGGGAAGGTTGGTGCTTATCACAGAGGCTGTTCACTGTGGTGGTGGGTTACACACCAGCTTGGTAGGCTCTGTGGGTTTAACATTTGGAGTGAAGGACTGAGAAGGAAAGCAATAGTCCTCATGTTGTGAATAGAGCAAAAAAAGAAGGGTTGAATTGAGTCAGCTGACTTGGGGAAAGAAATCAGAAGGCATTACTGGAAAGTCCTGTGGTGTGTTTTATCTAGTATTTGAATGTACAGAAAAAAAACCTTGGTGTTTGAATACTCAGAACAGGGGAGGCCTAGAGAGACAGGATACCTCAGGAGAGAGTCAGCACTCCAGTCTCAGTTCCATGAGCTTCAGGGAGTTCTGCTTCTTCCTTAGATTTTGGTTTCAAACCAGGAGAGCCTGGGCTGCAGAGCCCATGGATAGATGGTGTGTGTGATTGAGGCCCTGGTGTCCATTTGAGGCTGCCCTTGGCCAACCATTGGGGTGGGGATGCATGGCAGGGAAGGAAAACACCCTCGTGTCAGCCTGTGGACCTGAGATGTGGGATGAGTGCTTGGGATGTGCCTATCAGGGCAGCTACAGGATGCTTGGAAGTGCAAAATTTCTGTTCTGGCATTTCCACCACACCAAGTTGGAGTTGTGTTCACCAGCTGCAGCAAGAAGTGGCAACTCTGTCATCTTCTGCACCAGCTTCTGCCTCTCCTTGTTGGGGCAGCTGCCTGAAGTGTCCCTGCCCTTAAATTTCTTTTGTGAGTGTTGATTGCTGGTGTGTGCATTTGTTTTTTAAAATGCAAAACTTATTTTTTTAATGGCTTTTTCTTGGAGATTCTGGGAAATATTTTTGCTTAGCAAGAGAACAGAGCAGCTCTAAGAATATAACATCATAATTGCTGAGGCTGAGCTGCATTTTATGAACAAAAGTAAACTCTAGTTGCTTTGTTTTGCTGAACCCTCTCATTTGCCATGTTCCAGTGCTCCTTGTTGAGACTGAAGGCCTTTGATTTGCTGGTGTTCCTTCCCAGACCCTGATTGCTGTCATGCTGTGTGCACTGTACACTTGATACATCAGCCGAGTGCTGGAAAGCCTTCCTTGTCTTTGTGTGATCTCTGTCCTGATGTAAACCAGGCAGAAGTGCAGCAATTCCTGCCATAACGTAACATGATCCCAGGAATTAAAAAATTTCTATCTTGGAATGTACCGGTAGGCAGCAGTGGGCTGGTGGTGGGCTCATCACCCTGCCCTTTAGGACACAATATGTGAATATGGTTGCTAAAACAGAAGGTACAGAGTGCAAGAAATAGATGTATATATATTTCAGAATGAAATACAAGACATACACTTTTTTTTTGTGTAGACAGAAATTTCTTCTTTCAAGAAGTCTAAAAATGTCAGGCATTGGCTAGAAACTGACCCTGAGTGCCTCAGCTGAGGGGGTGGATCCTGCTGATGTGGGAGGTGATGGAAGTTTTGTCACTGGCTTTTATGGCTGCAGGATTACAGCCGAAGTGTGCAGCAAAGTTATCTGAAAAAAAGTTGTGAGGCTGCAGAAACATGCAGCTACATCTGAAAAGCAGTGCACAAAAGAAGGCTTTTAAGAATATATTATTGTTCATCGGGTGTTTTTTTTTAAATGTCAAGGTGCTTAAATGTTACTGGGAAGCTTGAAAGCAAAGGATTAAACTCTAAAGGAATATTTTCAGGTTTTTATTTGTAATCTGGAAAACCAGTAAATAAACGTTGATTATACCCAAATTCAAATGATAACAAGTAAACTGGAGAAATGCTTAATGAAAATGACCAAAATTAATTATTACTAGAAAATAAATTTTTTCCACTTGCAAACAATTGACAGGATTTAGGAATCAAGTCTGGGGTCAAAGGGTCTTGATGGCCAAGTCAAAGGGCACCCAGAGATGTATATTAATGCATGTCAGCTTCTAGATCCTAGAGTCAAGCAGTAGTTCATAAAAGAAACAAGGCATCTTAAGAAGAAGTGTTATTAGCAAACATCAGGTCAAAGTTTATCTTTGGGTCAGTGTGTACTGGAGGGTCACCCATTCACACTCCTAATGCAGGCGTAACCCTTAAAGCTGCCTCAGTGCAAGGTGTTCAGGGAACACAGAAATACGAAGTTTTAAATGGGTAAACTGAGAATTTATTAGAACGCTTTGCGAGATTGAGACTTACATGGAGGCATCTGTAAAGGAGAAAAGGAAAAAGGGGATTCTATTGAAAGTGATTTTTGGTTTATTTCTTGTTTTGTTTTTCTTTTAAAGTCAAAAGCTAAACTACACTC
>NW_009953929.1:1214246-1217304 GCF_000747805.2 Chaetura pelagica | reverse complement strand
AGAAGGGATATAGACATGGCTTTCTTTTGAAAGAACCAATGTCAAACCCTTTGATGTGGAGGTATTGTAAATCTTTGCACGTGATTCTTCCTGGAAGCCATGCATTTCCTAAGAAGCCTGGAAGAAGTGTTGCCCAGTTCATCCCATTTATAAGGCTATTTTTGCATCTCTGCTTTCTCCTCTTCCCACCGCCTTGGGTGTGGGAACCCTGGTGCCCAGGGCAGCAGTGGCTGGGGCCACTGGCCACTCAGGCCTGGAGGAATTCTCCTGCTGTGCAGGAGCACACAAAGGCTGCCTACTTGCTTTGACAAGCCCATGCTGCAGAAAATCCTTGCAATCTTTTGTGCTTCGTGGTGTTGACTTATTTTAGTTCCATGCTAAGATGCTTCCCATTGCAACAAGCATCAAAAAAAAAAGTGGAATAAGTGTGTTTTTTTTTTTAAATAGTGTTATTCTGATGCCTTTAGGAGGCACTTTAACTTTCTAAAGAGATGGGTTTGAATGGTGCAGCTTTGGTTATGCTTTGGGGGGTGAAGAGAAGAGCATCATTGTCAGAATAATTAAAATAATGTTTGCATGGAAAGGCAATTAAAATAGAATGTGCAATGGTAATAGGGTACTTCTGAGAATCAATGTGACAAGTAGTGACAGAGAAGTGATTATCTGTTAGATTTTTACTTGCTTAATGTGAATATTGTAGTCCTGAATTGTGCACTTATTATGTAACATTGTGCCCTGGAAAGTCCTAAGCTCCAGAGACCTCAGTTAGCATAATGGAAAACCTTGGTGTGCTCATGAGCACAGTAATGTGTTTGCTGCTCTTTAGTGCAGTTATACCAGAATAGTTCCAGCCTTTTAATTACATTTTTTGGTAAATCTTTCTGAATTTTTTGTTGGTAATGTATATGAGGAAAGGCATAAGAAAATGTCTTGATCCATAACAGACATACTTCACGTTTTTTTAAACAAAACACACTTAGTGTTGTGCCCTGGCAGTTGGACAAAGCAGGCTTTTCTTGGGAGCATGTATTTGCAAGGAGAAGTTTCCTGACTCTAAATGGAATTGCTGATTGGATGTAGGAGGAGAAAGTGCCTGTCCCCTTTGCCTTAAGCAGAGCAGCTCCTTGCCTCAAGGAAGGGATGAATTTCCTTGGCCCTGAGGGAAAATCTGTAAGCAGACATCTGAGTCCTTCCAGAGTTCCTCTACATCAGCTGTGTAACCACCATCTGTTGGATGTTGGGACACTTGCTTGAAGTGTGGGAGAGTCAAGTTCAATGCTTGGGGCTCACTTAGGGGTGTGTGTGTAGGAATGCTGGGGGTTAGTTTGGCTGCATTTTGATCTATTTGTTCTTGAGCACTCAATTGGACTTTTTGAAGAGTGGAAATGGAGAAGGAGCTACTGGTCTCAGAGACTGTTCAGTGCACAGTGGGTCTCCACTGTAAAGGATCCTGAATGAGTGCCATGATCACGTGCTTTTCCCCCTTGAGACAGATGATTCCCTCCCAGTTTTTCACTAATGCCTTTAACAAGATTTTGTTTTTCTGCTAGCACAGAATGGGAGCAGGGTGGGAAGCTTGGAAGAAATGTGAAACAAAAAGAAGGGCAAATATTCCCTTCCTCACCATGTTGCAACCATAGTCTGAAAGCATGAAATGACGTGAATTAGAAACATGCTCAAACAACAGAGCAGCTGAACCTCTGCTGGTATAATCTGTCATGGCTCCACTGAAGTTAATTTAAAAGTCTGTCTGTTCCTAAATAGGTGCAAAGGCCTTCCAATGAGTTGTGTGTTACCATAGGAAATCATATTACAGGGAGTAGCTTTATAGGAGTCTGTGAGTCATCACTTTTAATGGTGGCTGCATTGAGTTTGGTATAAACACTCAAAGACTTTGCAGGATTGGCTTTAACTTTATTTGGGAGAATATCTGCACTGCTAAACTGTCAGTTTAAGCCCTGTAAAATATTTTGTGCTAGAACCTGGTCCTGATGGAGCTCTAATTAGTGCGAGTTGAATGCTCATCCTGTGTCATGGGAACAGACCCCTGAAACTCTGCTGTATGTGGGGTGCAAAATTCTGAAAGTCAGAAGTTTGTTCAGTGTGGTGTTGGACTCAAAGGCTGAGGAGGAGGGTGGGAATCTGGGTTCCTTCAGTGGCTCAGCAGGATGAAATTTACTCCTTATTCTTTTCCTCTAACTTTTGCTGCTACAATTAACCAAATAAACCCTTGGATTTATCAGAAAAGAATCAGGAGTTTATCTTGTTCCTAATGAAGCTGATGGCAACAATAATTTAGTTTACTGCAAAATGATGCCCACTAACGTAATAAACAATTACTTTAAAAGAGGAAAACAACTGAATGCCAATTAAGACAGGCATCAGAATGACAATGTTCCTTTTTTTTCCACTGTACAGAGAATGATTTATGGCCAAAGGATTACTTTTGAAATTGTTTTGAATTTTGCCCTTTAATTTATTAAAGGGATCCTTCTTAGGAACTTGATTGCTAATTCACTTTAATATAAAAAAGTCCCACTGTCTTCTTTGGATGTAGGCAGAGCCCTCAGGGGTCTATAAAACTGTCAATATGGCTCTTAATTTGGGTTTTCTTTTCTTCCTCATGGCTTAAAGCTTAATGTGAGAGCTGGGAAGATGCCATGTTTTTGGTTTGTAGGGACTCAAACAGCGTCTTATGAGTTTCAGATCCTACCATAAGTCATAGGAACCCTCCTGCTTCTGCTGCCATGTCAAGTTGGAAAAGGTGCAAAAATCTGGGGAGGAACTGGGGTCTGCTGAAAGTGAGTCCCACCTGGTTTTCATGTTGAAATCAGAGATGGACAAGAACCAAGTGCCTAAGACTTAAATGTCCCTCAGTTTTGGGTGGGTCTGGATCCAGATCAGGATCTGAACTTTTTGTGCCTCAGGCTTGTCTCTAATTGAAGCCATGCAAAACCACACATTTCACATGACTTTGATGCAAAACCATAAATAGGCCAATTTTTTTTATTCAAAACAAAGTCCAGGCTTGCTTAGAAAGATTGCAAACCTTCTGCTG
>NW_009953929.1:1203565-1214164 GCF_000747805.2 Chaetura pelagica | reverse complement strand
TGCTGAACCTTGATGGTCCCAGGTTGTAATGAAAACTCAATCTCCAATGCAATAATTTTCCTGGAGGGAACGACACTTTTTTTTGTCATTCTAGTTAAACGTGTGACTGTTCTGAGACAGGCAACAATGTCACACTTATTGTGAGCTGGTCAGAAGATGGTATGGGCTCTTCCTCACACAGATCCTAATTATTTTTCCTGTTTTAGATCCTGATCAAAGATCTCAGTGGCACTCTGGTTTTGTGTCTTATAGAACAAAATAGGAAGGGTTATGAAGGACTGAAAAAGCGAGAGGAAGAATCACAGAATCTTAAGGGTTGGAAGGGACCTTGAAATATCATCTAAGACAACCATGGAAGCTAAAATGAGGTTCTGTTTTGATTGAACCACTTCTGCAAACTTTGCAGTCAAATTGCAAAAAGATAAGTAATATGTATGTTTGAGTTTTGCAAAAAAATTTGGCATGTTTGAAGGAGATTTCCAAAACAGTGCAGGGATTTTTGCAATGTGTTCTGCTACCTTAGCAGAAAAGCATGACTATTATTTATTTTAGTAGCAGAGGCAGGCTCTGATTTGAAGATGGCAATCTGAGCAGTTGCTGTGAAGTTACCCTCTGCACACATTGGTTAATCCATTTATGTATGATGATACATGTTAGAATTAAAAGAATGTTGACTGGAGCACAGCCTGGGTCAAAGTTTGTTTGTAAGGTATTATTTGGTAACTGCCCTTAGACTATGATTTGGAAATCAGACACTAGAGTGTCTGTATAAGGTAATTGTCACTGAAAACATCAGAAATGTTTCCAGGCCATCTGTTGCTCAGCCACTTGTTGTTATTTGTATTGCTATGGTAAACAGGCGCCCTGCTCACAGCCTGCCGCTGCTGGGAGCTGTACCAACATGCATCTTAAGATGTCCCTGGGAAAAGGACCTAATGATGTAAGCATATGACAGTGCACCAGGCTTGTTCAGACTTCAAAGGAGAGATGGAGGCTCCTGGGCTGTGTGATGAGCAGTGATCTCAGCCCACTGATACCCAAACAACAGCAGAGCTGTTGAACTGTCACAGCAATGAAGCTTCTGCTTATTCCTGTCTAATTTGATGTTCATCATGACAATGAAAGTTCTAGGCTTCTGCTGTGAGCCCAGAGGCACATGTTATGTGCTACTCAAGGCAGGGAAACTGATTACTTGGCCAGCAGTAGGTGAAGCCAGAAAGTCCACAAATACGCTTCTCCGCGCGGTAGCTCTCCTGCATTTGTTTGTGGTTTGTGATCCCGTGGGGCAGCGTTAAACCTGAGACCCTGAGTCTCCTTACTCTGCTTCCCTAACAATAAAAAGGAAGCCACTTAAGAAAGCTGCAGAGATCTCCCTTCTCAGTTGATCTCTGTTGTCCTTTGCACACACAGGAGGCTGGCTGGCAGCATGTGGCTTCAGTTCTTTTCTGTCTCTGCTATTGTGCAGAGTTCACTCTGGCAGGCTCCCCAGATGCACCTGGGACATCTGTCAGGCCCTGCCCTCCAGCTCTGGCTGGCCGGCCAGTTTTTGACTTCCTAATCTGTATTTAACACTGTGGCTCACAGCAGGATTTGACCCAAAGCAGAGAATTGTATCTCACAAGCCACAGGATGTGAAATAAGTGGGGGGAATAAAAAAAAAAATAAAATTGCTGTCAAATAAAAAAGCACAAATTTTTCGTTGAAATTCAGTGGCTGTTGAATTCTTGAATTTCTAAGCTTCCTGGAGAAATCTACTGAGATAAGTACTGTTTGTCTGCATAGGTAGGGGGAGGTGGGCTGTGCGTTTGTGATTGCCTTTCTTCCAGTCTTCATCAAGGGGGTATTTCTGTTTCAGCCTGGACTTACAAGATGAAATACAGCTCTGATGCAGCCAAACCCAAGCTCCTATTTTAGGACCTTGTTGTGATTTCATACGGTGGCAGGCAAATGCCAGGCACCCTGGAGCTGTGAAGAGTCTGATTTCAAGAAACTCTTCTGCTTTTAAATATGGTAGTGTTAGGAGGGTTTCAGTGTTTTCAGAAAAAAAAAGAGAACAACCTTTATTTCCACCTATGAAAGTACTCTCATTAAATTTTTTTACTGTGGAGTTATTCAGATACTCTCAGCAGCACTGAGCTCCCAGCATCACATGTGAGTCTGTAGTGCTCCCAGGCATGTACAAGTGGAACTAACAGGGACTTGGTTCAGTGGTGCTGGAGTACTGGAAGGCAGGAAGATGCAGAAGACAATTTTTATAGTTTCCTAAAGTTTTTCCCTGATCCCATCCCTCCTCCCCCTCTCACCCTAGTTTTGAGGACCTCTAGAAAACAAAGAACCTTTATAGAGATGCTATCAATTAACTCTACAGCCTAACCATTTAAGATAGTTGATTTTACAGAGATCAAAGATTATAGCTAAGAAACTAGGCATTTTAACAGTTTTTCTGAATTCATATGTTTGCATTTTAGTATTTTTTTTTCTAGTTTTTAAACATTGCAAATATGTGTGGGACCACTTGCACTATTATTTTACAGAATTTACCCCATTTCTGCAGGGTAAAGCAATCAGCTTTAATGAAACCACTTATCTGCAGAATGTGGGATATCATCTAACAAACTTCTCTTCATGCTCCCAAAAAAGGTTTTCCTTGGTTCCTATTTGAGAAAAATTAAGTTAATCAGAGGCTATCTACCTTGTGTCTTCTGTGTATGGGAATTCTTGATACCTGTAGGTGATTGAGGACTGTGTCTGAATCTAGAGGCATGATCTGAAGACCACTGAAACAATGAGCTTAGCATTTAATCCTTAGGATGAAGAACCAAAGTCTTCAGTGCTTCCTCCACTGGGAATGACAAGGAAAAAAATGAATGATAGTATGTGCAGTTTTATACCTTATATATGACTTACATACTTTCTGTTGGGATATTCATGCTACCTTAGGTCATTGAAACTCCAGGTGCTCATGTTCTGGGGACACCATGTGCAAGCAAAATGCATGTATCATGGTACTACCTTGATCTGTGTGCTTAGGATATAAAATCTACTACAGTACACTGGTACCTTCATTAAAGTAAACCTGTTGACTTTCCTTGTTTTCATGCCAGTTGATTGTAGTTGTCAGCATTAGCAGAAGGTCCGTGTATTTTCACACATGCACGCATTGCAGGTTATGCACTACTCTTATGCATTTACATACTCTGTGCTCAAGATTTTTTGGCTGTGGAAAGGATCTGTATTCTGAGGATAGTGTGTAGCATATTCTGCGCTACTTAAGTCTCTGGAAGCTGAGACAGCAAAAAATGCAATTTTCAGGTGTGAGAATGGAAAATAATCAGGAGAGGTGTTAGGACTGGCACCTTGGATTGTGTGTCTTGGGTATCAGACCTGGCAGGCTGTAGTCACAGGTGGAATGTAGGAGATGTCCCACAAGCTTGACATGTAGCAGAGGTGGAATGTTGGATCTAAACTGCTTCACAGCTGTTAATAAATACAAGGCAGAGTACCTAAAGCCAGCCTCAAATCCATAAGACTCTTAGAAGTTGAAGAAATATCTAAGGCCTTGTTTAAAATTTTATTCTTCTGCTCAGGCTGCTCAAATTTATTTTTTTTATTTAAAGACTTATTTAAAAATCCTGGGGAAATCCTTGGATCTCATATTCCACTATTTTTCACTGTGGCAGAGTAAGCTGGGAAACAGGCAACACACTTAGTAGCAAATAAAACTCCGTAATTAGTGATAATAAAAGAACCCTACCAACTGCTACTGAGCAACACTGCCACCCCCCCACCTCTGCCAAAAAAAGAAAGGGAAGGGGGACTAAAACCCATTCAGCACTTGAAAACCCTCATCACAACTTTGCCAAAACCTGAGTGGTAGCTGGGACTGACTCTGGCCCCACAGCTCCTGCAGTGCTGGGAGCAGTTGGGAGGCAGCAGGTGTTCCACAGACCCTTCTCCTGCAGACTGTTGTGCTCCCTGTCCTCCTTAATAAGCTGCCTTACTGGTTGTTTAGTTTGCCCAGTTTACTTTGTTTAATTTGCAGCTTTCTGGGACATATTTTGCAGTCAAATTTTGTTGGGAAGTGCTTAAAATTAGTGTTCCTTTTAAACAGCTGGAAAATGCAAAGTGCCATGGTGAAGTTACCTAAAATTACTACAGTAAAGGCAATAGTTAATCTAATATTTCAGATTGGTTTAAAAATATGATGTATAAAATTATGATGTAAGTTGTGCTCTGTGCACACAGTGGATTGCATACTCATCAGAACATATTTAATTTCTCATTGTTTTAAATATCTATTAGTATCAGAGTTATATAAAGGGGCTTGATAAAATCTTAAACTTTTTATAATTTTGATTCCTGAACAAATATGCTCTCAATCAAAATTAATTAAAACTTTATTTCAATTCCTGAACAAATGTATTTTCAAGATAATAATGTGAGAGGGGGGGAAAAAAAGAAACAAGAGTTATAATGTGTTTTGTAGTGTTAGTGTCCAAGCAAAGCCTGCAGGCTATACCAACAGGCATCCTGCTGCTTTTCTTCTCTCTGTGTAGAGGAATACTTACAAAATGCCAGTATTTTTAATCTCTCAAAATTTGGTGAAGAGTTATTTTTTCAATTTGTGGGCTGGCTAATAATTCAGAGGGAAGGCTATAAATGTACTGTTAATATCTGCAGAGGTTTCAAAGCAGGTGATGTAAGTAGGTGCATGTTTTCTCAAATAATTTTTGACATCTCTACCATTAAGCATTCACCAATGACCATGGTTCTTGTAGTTTTTAAAGAATGTTTATCAGCATCTGTCAACAAGTAGTGAATGAGAGCAAATGCATGGGACTTACATGTAACTGTGATGTAGGGAATGGATTGAGAGTGATTCCCAGCTGGACAAATTTTCCGTGGTGTAAAGGTGTTGTGGGGCTGGCTGCAGGCCAGCACAGCACATCACTTCCTCCTGTTACTGCTCTGAGCTCTGCTGATGTTGGGCTTTGGTCTGATTTTCTCACTGGGCTGAAAAATTGAGTTTTCTTCAAAAATTAAGCTCCCCATCCTTCTTTCCAATAGCTAGCAAGCTGTATACCTTCCTTCATTACTGGCTAATTGCTTTGCAGTGCTCTGTGTGCCCATGGAATTTCCTTTTTTAATGACTCAAATTTCAGTTGTTTTGATGTCTTGACTGAAAAACAGAAAATGCTTTGCTTTAATTTCTCATGTCTGCTTAGTATCTGTAATATGGCAATGGTGTGGCCAGGGGGCACCTCCAAGCTCTCAGCTTTTGTGTAGTTTGTGTAATCACATTTCACCTGACCAGAGCAGTTTGGGGTTATGTGTAGGTGTTGCACCACAGGTCACTGGGGAGGATAATTAAAAGATGATGGCAGGAGCTCCCAGGCACACAAACTCCACAGAGTAAGAGACAAGGAGAAGCTGCAAGTGACTGGCTTGTAAATGGACCCAAGTTAATTGCTGTAGTGGCATCACAGCCAGTATAACAAATGAAATGGCATTTGTTGCTGTGCTCCAGGGTGGCTTGTGCACTGTGGAGTCCTGCACCTCTGTGCTGGTGCCCAAGGTAGGAGGTGGGAATGGGAAACCTGCCAGGGAGTAACACAAAGAGGTGCTGAGCACCCTACTGCTGTTCCATTGTAACATTTCAAATAGTGGAACAACCGTAAGGGCGGAGACTGTCTTTGGCCAGTGGGACTGGAGGGTTCAGTACCCAGCAGGACTTGGTCCCATGACAGAAGATGATGGATTTTGAGGTCAGCACCCCAATTCTTATGTAGTTGTGATGGGAGTGACCTTGAGTTACTAACAGATTTGGCTGGAAAAGAGGCGATTGGTAGGGGTAGACAGGACATTGGAAAATCAATCCCAGGAAGAATATCTAATAAAAAATTAACATTTTTTATTGACTGAAATCTGAAAAGAAAAAAAAAGCAACAAACAGCACTTTTAGTTTTCTTTCAGAAATCTTTTGCAAAGTAAGGTGATCTACTGAAGGAACAGAATACTCAAGAACAAAACTATATTCTGTTAAAGGAAAAAAAACTCTAGAAATACTTTGACTGTTCCAAGTCTTAAGAGTGCTAAACAGGAAAAGTCATATAACTCACTAACTCTATAGTAAGTAAAAATGTCCTGAGGGGTGGTGTGGCTGCAGCTGCGGATTCAAGAAGAGAAGATAGATTTGATTTCCCATAAACACTTTGAAGATTTATATAGACATTGAGATGGAAGTATCCACACCTTGCTCTGTCAGTGTTTGTCTGTTTTGGATCAAGGGTAGTATTAATTAAGGTGATAGAATTAGTTGAGAGAGATAGGAAGTGTATTAAAACATGGTCCAGTTTTTTTGCCTTAAGAATATATGCATCTATTTTCTTCAGAAATATTCTAGCAGTGTTAAAAGTTGGTAAAGATCCAGTGGAGCAGAACTGGTTTTGGTGTCCCCAGCAAGTTTCATCAGTTAGTATAACTTCAGGAGCTGGATGTGCATACTGTTGTTGCACAGGATTGAGCCAAATATAAATGATAGATATTTTTTTCTTCTGAAGAATCCATACTGCCTTCACAGTGAGATTGCTGACAGCTCTATTACTTGCAATGCTTTAACTCACTAATACAGTCTCATTATTTATCCAGGGACTCCTTCATTTGCTTTATTTAATTTCTCAGCTGACAAATTCCGTTTCCCAGGATACCGAGTGTTTTCAGCCTTAATCTGTTACTGATCGGCTCTTTCTTCAGCTGATACTGGCTTGAAGACAAGATGCCAATCCTTTCTTAGTATGTTCTGGGATATGGAGAGAAAGATTTTGCTTTCCTCTTAAGTCTCCTTGTGTTCTATATTAAATTATCATCAAAAATATAAACTTACTAAAGGTTGTTGAGAGCAAACCTCATTCAGATTTGAGTATTTAGTTTCTTTCACCTTTTTCTAAACTCAGGAGGCAAAGTTGGGGTTTTTTTGTGTGTTTGTGTCTCTTTTTTAGTCCTCTAGAAGTTTTCCCTTGAGATTTCATGTTTTCTGAAGACAAGATGTTGCAATGCTTAAAACCAGTACTTGTGTTCGCAGCATTACCAGGGATGGTCCCTGTGGGAAAGGCTGGAAAAGCCCCTGTTGTGGGCACTCATGAGCTCCCGGCGAAAATCAATGGGATGTGCTTGTGACTCCTCTGCGTGGCTTTCAAAAAGCCCTTCTCTCCAAGTCAATAGGCTGTATTCAGAGACTGTCCGGGGTGACTCAGAGTCCAGTGACAGTGTGATGGTACAGGCTTGTGCTCGTACTCGTTATCACAGTGCTGGCTCATTCTCACTGAACTCCTTTCCCTGGATCTGCTGGGAATGATGAGAAGCATTGAGCCAGGGCCAAAACTTGTCTGAATCCAGCTTTGCTCTTAGACTGGTGGATACAGCAGAGTCCTTTTGGGCCAGTGAACAGAAACTGTACAAAGTCAGCAAGGCAGCCCTGTCTTTGTGGGGAAAGTTGTAGCTGTAGAACTTGGATTTAGTCTTTAAACCTGAGCAAACCCTACGGTGGGCACCAGCCTCTTGAAATCACAGGGAAACCTCCCAGAGGCTACACCAGTTAGACCAAATAACATTTCTTGTTGGTTTTTGTTTTGGGTAGTACAGTGTGTGCACTATCTGTACAATAGGATATGAGTGCTAACCTACAGTTCCTTTTTTTTGTTTTTTTGTTCCTTGTTTTTGTTTTTTTGTTTGTCATTAATTTAAATGATAGTAATTCCCAGTGCAAATCTACAGCAGTGAAATGTGAGTGGATTAGGCCCATGTGCAAAGCTGTTAAGTAGTGAAATGTTACTTGTATCAACAAAACAAATCTCTTTGGAAGAGGAAGTGGGGGAATAAGAAGAGATTTTTGTAGTTGTATTTGCAGTTTCCTCTTCCCTTCCTTTCACTCTAGAAATTCTTTATCCTTTCATGCACAGTTGAGAATTAGCCATTTATTCTTAGTGCTGGTGATGCAGTCTTTGATATTTAAGATGGAATGTGTTCCTTTTTGATGCTCTGTGATTTTGAATGAAGTACACGCTAGCAGATTAATGGTGCAGAACAGTTAGGCACTGGCCATTCTTTTCCTTTCCATATTATTTAATCATTAAAAAAACCCAAAACACTCTTATTTTTAAAAAGAAGACACTGAGTTGTCTATTGTTAGCACGGTGAAATTGTTTTCACAGTGTTGTCATTCCCTTCTGAGTTGAGATCATTGAGTAGCTATGAGCTGTCACTTTTTTCCTAAGTTATAACTGCATCAAGCTGTGCTGACAAAATGTCCCTGCGTAACTGTTAATATGCATTGTCATTTTAAGCATGAAACAGTTTAGCTAATGATTTATCTCTTATAATGCAGCACTTGGGGCAGCTGTATGATTTGTCTCTTTAGCAAGTCAAGTAATTTCTTTAACAAAATGTTAAGCACAGATGGGCCATAGGCTGTCAGTTAACCATTATTGTGCATGCATCTGCCTGCCTTCAATGCACTGTTTTATGTATTCAGCCACTTACTTAGGCACAGCTCTCTGAAAAGCGGAACCTACTCTGATTGGCAAATAAAATGTTCATTTGTCTCTTCTTCCTATTGTTTTGTTTTGGTAACACATGTCAGCAGCTCAATTACCCAGTTCATTAACAGCTCCCAATGGACACGATGGCCAACCCATGATAAGGAGGGTGATTGTGGCACATATGGTCAATAATAGCCTGTCTCTAGGTAATTGTAAATAAAAGTCACTGTTGGCCATTTCCTTTTACTGCAGCTACTGTTTTCCTTTTCACTTGGCTGTACAAAGCACATTTCTCTATGTGAATCAGTCCAAACAAAATAAAAATACCATCCACTTATCTTAAGGAGGTCACTTTTATCACCCTTGTGCTGGGTTTTCCCTTTTTCTGCTGACTTTCCAGCTTAGAGCTCACAGGAGATGGAGTTGCTTTTTTTCAATCCCAGTAAAGGATTAATTATTCTTATTGATTGGTTTACTTAAACAGCAACATATTTTCTCCGCATTTCTCTCATTCTCTCACTTAAGACTTTTGTAAAGTGCCTGTGGAATTTTTAAAAAAAGCCATTTACAATGTTTTTGTAACTATGCCCTTTGCAAATAGCAGTGGGTTTCAAAGGAGCAATTGAAGTGTGACTTAATCCTTGGTAGATGAGCGATACTCATGTCTGGAACAGAGGCTTGATTTTTAGTTTCCTTTCTTGCTTTTTAATATATCACAGTCAAAATGCCAGGAGAAAGAGTTAAAAGCAATTTTACTACTTGTGAGCATTTCATATGGTACGAGATACCCTGTTGTTTTCTATCAAGGTTGAGAATTTTCTCATATATTTACTGGTCCAAGTTTTCCAGTTTTAACAGGAAAAAGGAACACGTAGCAGCATTTAGTGTGTTTCATCTTCACCCTGCTGAGAATTCTGTTGTGACTTTCTGTTCTTGTGGTATTTTTTTTCTGTTGGATTTCTTTCTTTCTTTTTTTTTTTTTTTTGTGGTAAATTTGCTTTTCCTTTTCCTCTCAAGGAAGAGTCCAACTACTAACAAATTTTGGGCTAATTTAAACCTAAGAGAGGGAAACTTGGCATACCCAGATCTCTCCTCTCCATTTACTGTATTGATGGTGATGCACAAAAGGAACAGTAAATTGAATAAAAATGCAGCTCTGAGTTCTGGTAAATTTGCCAAAAGTGTTTTGGTGGGAACAACACAACCTAAAGTTTTGGGGTGCTGTTCTAATCTTGGGAGCATGCTTTAATTTAGGT
The DNA here is from genome assembly GCF_000747805.2 of Chaetura pelagica. Classification (NCBI taxonomy): domain Eukaryota; kingdom Metazoa; phylum Chordata; class Aves; order Apodiformes; family Apodidae; genus Chaetura; species Chaetura pelagica. The sequence continues at coordinate 1,204,371 of NW_009953929.1, read as the reverse complement.
AAACACGGTGTTTGGTTGTGGTGTCTTAAACAGCTCACAGGTGGCTGAGGAGTGACTCCAGAACCCCTGAGCTTGTCCCCTGCTGCCTGCTATATTCATAACTAATCTGTAGTCTCCGCCCAGGGCTGTGGGCACTCGGGGAGTTGTTGAGTGTCAGAGTTTATTTGTCCTGTTTTGATTAGAACAGACCTGGCAGGGCATATTTTCTTTTTAATGGCTCCTTGCTGTGACAGTGAGGTTTCAGGAGGAGAGGGCAGCCTGGCATCAGGTTTCCCCAGGCCAGACAGAGCAAAATGAAGGGCCACTGTGTTGGAAGAGAGGTAGTCAGTTAGCTCCAGAGTTTTCCTTATATTTTGTGTGCAGATTCAAACCAGTGCTGAAATGGCTCTGCTCAGAGGAAAGGAGAGAGGGGATCTGCAAGTAGGAAGTAAAGATGCCATACTGTTTTCCCTTGGGCTTTTAAGGGAAGAAAGGATGGCTTGACATGTTTCTAGTCATCAACTGTTGCCCCGCTGGCTGCTGAAGGCCTCCCCCAACAAACACAAGGATCCCGGCAGGAATGGACTGCTGGCCACCTCCCCCTGCCGCCAGCCCTCGCAGAAGCCAGCGCCGGAGGTTTATTTAGCGGGTGCCTGGGGTGACTCTGACAGCCCACGTCCCGGGGCGGATTTTTCCCTCTCTCCCTCCCTTTCCGTGTCCATTCATCCACATGATGGAGGGCTGCTCGAGCCCCTGTACCTCTGCGGGGGGAGGCAGCCGCGGAGGGACACCTCCAGGGGCCGAGGGTTGGGGAGGGGGAGCCGGGG